>NC_083719.1:11072348-11375378 GCF_028564815.1 Eubalaena glacialis | reverse complement strand
GTTTACATTTTGCCTGAGGCCAATGCCTTAATGTCTTCTTAATATCTTTGAAACTTACATCGATGCAAAAATAAACTGTTAATGTTATTCTAAACACCAAGGTCTCATATCCAGCTAGACTGTTTTTTTTTTTTTTTCTTTAATGGTAAATTTATTCAGTCTGAACTTCTTGCTTGGCTGTATCTTGTTGGGCTGGTCACACCCGGAAATTCAGCCCAAATATCATCTCCTCTTTGAAGCTTTTGTGGATGCTCTCAGCGGAATCCCTTCTCTCCTCTGTGTTATGCTTTATACTCTATTGTAGCATCGTCATTATCAGCTACAATAATTCTGCATGTGTCCAACTCTTCATTTGAGTCAGGGGTTCTCAAGGGTGACAATACATCAGTATCACCTGAAGAGCTTTTCAAATGTCTGCTTCATTCTGGGTCCCTGACACAGGTAGAGCTACATTGTGTCCCAACCTGAACAGACTCCTTCCATTTCCTAGATGTTGGATCTTGGGGTAGTTTATCAGAATCTGGGAAGGGGCAGAAAGCCATTCTCTACCAGGTTTTTAAGATGGACCAACCTTTTTTCTCTCTTACCCCCTCCTTTGCCTTTGTTGTGGTCTGATTCTGCCAAAGGAGATAGTGGATGTTTGTAAATAGAGAACTTAATTACGCATTTCATAGACACATCTAAGGAGGCAAGTCTAGGATGGGCTTTTCAAGAAGTCTTAGCTGAAAAGACACCTTACAAGAAAAACTGAAGAAAGAATGGGGGTGTTTTAACTATATATTTTTTAATTGAACACGTGTGTTATGTGCTAGTTTGTTAAGTATTCTATAATAATATAATTCTCCCTGCAACTCCATGAAGCATGTATGATCATCCTGACTTGAAAGATGAAGAGATATCCTCAGAGAAGTTAAATAGGTTGCTTGAGATCATACACCAGTAAGTAATAGTTCTGGAATGATGCAGACGTCTTTTGCCTCACACAATCTTTTTTTTTTCAAGGTTATTTTTAAATGTTTATTTTTTATGTTATTCTTGTTATTCATGTTATTATGGTATTCTTATTATTTATATTATTTATTATTTATGTTAATATTAACAAATATTACAGCTGCAGAAGCATTTGGGATTATTGCCCATATCTGTATAGAACCACAGTCAGTATTCTTCGCAACTTGAGGACATGAGAAGAATGGTGGGTTGCTTCTGAGGAGGAAAACCATGGCTGGTGACAAGGAGCAGGGGAAATGGTGCTGCTTAGGCAGAAAATTTGGGGAAATAATACAAATGTTTAACAAGGATTCTATAAAATTTTGTTCTTTTCTCCATTTTCCTACAATATCATCGTCTTTCTCTTTAACACTTTTTGGAGTTTGATTTATTTTTAGAATTTTTCAAGTGCCCATTTCTGGAAAGACTTTCTTCAAATTGGGGGATGAAAGGTATTGATAGAGAGCAGAGGCTATTCAAATAGAGAAAGTAAATGTGTATTTACTTGATCTGAGTATTTAATTTCATCAGCATAAAAATCGGCACCAGCAATCTGTGTTTCATCTTTTGGATGACTGCATTCTTTGACTTTCATTCAACATAAAATTCACCCTTTCAGTGTTTTGACACTTAGATCCTTATGAGGAAAGGTGTTTCTAGTACCTTCCTCCCTCTGATACTTTTCTGTTTGTGGAATGTGTATTGGAGAGATTGTTGCACTTCTACTTTTCAGGATTTTGTGTCAGAAGTAAATGTTTGCAGGATGATTAGATCGAGTGCACTGAATGGGGATTAAGTTTTGGTGCAGAAAATATTCAGGTTGAGGCTGCAGGTCTAGTTATTAAGTTAAACATTTGATCTCCAGTGTGATGCTATGATAGCTCCAAAGCTTGTTCTACAGCCAAGCATTCGATTGCTAAGCAAATTCTCTCCCTCGATCCTCAGGCAGGGTGCACATAGAGTATGTAGGATTTTCCACCTCTCACTTCTTCCAGCCCAGTAATTTTAACATCTGTGTGTACTTTGTAAGCCAAGCCTGGAAACAAGATAAGGAAAAATTAGAAACAGCAACACTGCTTTTTTCAGGAGATAGGTATATTTCTTGGCAATCAGTGCCCATGAATTGCAACTTTTTTGTTGGTGCTGTGAAGCTACATGAAAGACGAAAATCCCCATGGTCTAAGTAAGTTTCATTTAATTAATCATGGAGGAAACGAAAGAGAAACCATAAAACTCTAAAATTTGGTGAATTGTCAAAATTTAGACTGTCAGTTGAAAATTAATCCTTTTTTGATGAAAAGTATCATGCAGTCACTTAAAAATATTTATTCCATTTTTACTGGAAGCACCCAGAGAATCGTGACCCTTGAACAGAGGTGGCAGTTTTACATTTGCAAGTCAATATTTGGTAGCCCTGAGCACAACTAGGTGTAGCCTGTGACCTGGAAGGCAGGGGAAGTAGATTTCTGAATGCTCGTAACTGGGACTCACAGTAGATGCTCCAAAAAGGGCCAGCAAGAAATAAGACAGAGCGGAGACAGAGAAGTCGGGAGAGGAAGCCTTTGTGGAGAATTCACTGCGCTGAATTTGAGACATTGTGGTGAATCCAGCATGCTGAATACTGCCCTGGAACACTCCTCATCCTCCAAGAGTAATAGAAAAAGGGCTGTTAGTCTTCAAATATCTCCTTAGCTGTTGGCTGTTACTGTATTTCATTCAATCTGAGCTGCCATGAATTATAAGAGTGAGTTTGTTTTATTTCCACTTACAAAGAAAAAAAAAAAAAGCATTTCCAAATAAACTATGACACAATCATACCTTCTCATCAAGACTTTTATGCTTTTTGTAAGAGTTTTTTAACACTTAATTGTTAACTGTTTACACCAGCCTCTCATTAGTTTGAAATCTCTTTTGATCCTTTCTAGGGGTGTAACCTGATATTTATCTTGCCTTCAGTTGCACTGCTTGGAGTGTGCTGGTCAGTCCTTATGTACAAAAACAAAGCTTTTTCTTCCTGCGGATTCTGTCCTCCTTAGATTCAATAAAGCTCTTTTTTTTTTCTTTTTTTGCAAGAGAATATCTATGAGCGTATAATCCCAATGAAAAAAATCACTATCCTGAAAAGATATTTTTACCCCCATGTTCATTGCAGCATTATTTACAATAACCAAGACATGGAAACAACCTAAGAGTTCAATGATGGATGAATAGATAAAGAAGTTGTGACCTATATAGATATATTTGATGCAATACTATTCAGCCTTTTAAAATAAGGAATTCTTGCCAATTGCAACAATGTGGATGGATCTTGAGGGCATTAGGCTAAGTGAAATAAGTCAGACAAAGATAAATACTGCATGATTTAAATTATATGTGGGATCTAAGAAGACCGAATTCATAGAAACAGAGATGAGATCTGTGGTTACCAGAGGCAAGGGATGGAGGGGTGGGTGAGACAGGTGAAGGTGGTCAAAAAGTACAAACTTCGTAAGATGAATAAGTCCTGGGGATGTAATGTATGGCATGATGACTATAGCTAATAATATTGTTTCATATAATTGAAAGTTGCTAAGAGAGTAGATCTTTTTGGTTTTTTTGGTTTTATTTATTTTTATTGGAGTATAGTTGCTTTACCATGTTGTGTTAGTTTCTGCCGTACAATGAAGTGAATCAGCTATATGTATACATGTATCCCCTCCCTCATGGACCTCCCTCCCACCCCCCCCATCCCACCCATCTAGGTCATCACAGAGCACTGAGCTGAGCGCCCAGTGTTGTACCACAGGTTCCCACTAGCCATCTATTTTACACATGGCATATCTGTGGAATCTAGAAAAATGGTACCGATGAACCTATTTGCAGGGCAGGAATAGAGATGCAGATGTAGAGAACGGATATGTGGACACAGGGGGGACGGAGAGGGTGAGATGCATTGGGAGATTAGGTGTGAAATAAGAGAGTAAATCTTAAAAGTTCTCATCACAAGGAAAAAATACTGTGTGACTTGATGGATGTTAACTAAGCTTATTGTAATAATTTTGTAATGTATACATATATGAAGTCATTGTGTTGTATATTTTAAGCTTATAGAATTTTATATTTTAATTATATCTCAGTAAAACTGAAAAAATAAAGTTACAAAAAGAAAATATGGAATTGTGGTCGTTCCTCCAATGATCAGTTTCATTTTCACAGAATGTATGCCCTACTATTCTGCTTCTGTGCCTTTCAGCTTAAGTAGTAAACTCATGATTCAATGCTGAATCACAATGTAATTTTTTAGAATGCATTTTAAATGGATGTAAAAATCATACAGGTATTACCAAAAATGAACAGTACTGAATCAAGTTAACAGTTGAACCACTCTGACCAAGTTTAAGCATTTACAGACAACGTCAGCTGTTGCATAGACAGTAGCAACTGGAAGAAACTGACCATAAGACACACCCAGCTGTCAAAGAAGTTAGAATATTTAAAAAGCATATTTTACAACTGATGAAAATAACTGAGTGATGTCATTGGGACCCTAATATGTCTATTGTGTATACCTAAAATAGGTATAACTAGCTCTAACTGTATTTTAAGGAACTATTCAAATATACACTATATAACTTAAGTATGTGAATATCAAACAATGTGAGTTCAGGTGAGAACTGCATCAAGAGGATGGCCAACATAGTTCATCATGCTATATCTTCTCAGATTTCTCAGTTCCTTATGAAAAATAAGCTTTATTCAAAATGGCATTTTTGCTTTGCTTCTGCTCACTTGTATGCAACTTTAAAGAGCTACTTTTGTTATTGCATTTTTATAATAAGAAAAAAAATATTTTTACAAAGTTTGGAAATTTAGGAAGCAGAAAAAAATGAAATAAAAATAAAAATTATCTTAATGCTACTATCCAATGATAAAGGTAGCCTCAACCACCTAACAGTTAAAGAGTGTTCAGCATGCAAGTTGCATGACACTTGTTTTTTGTCCCATGAATTTTGCAATGAATGATATTTTATTCTGCCCCCAGTGCAAGTAGTTTTGTTGGGAAAATAAAATTACTCAAATAACTATAACATAAGGTAATTTGTGCTGAGTGTTATGAGAGGTTCTGCTTACCAAGGACTTTGGAGAAGGGAAGTTAACATAAGATTGGAGGCAGTTCAATGAGAAATTCTGTGGGGGAGATAATATTTGATAGGTATCTTCATGGGTAGGTTTTGAGGTTTGTATGGAGAAAGCAGGCATTTCAAAGGAGGGAAATGTTTAATCAACAACCAAGCAAGAAATTCAATCAGGCTGATGGAAGAGTCATTAATTCTGATTATAAATGCTCCAGTTTTTCCTGCACATGTAGGATTCTGCACCCTGCAGAAGGTGGGTATGCTCATGTGATGAACAAGTGAAACTTTAAGGGCAATTGCATGATTCTCCACACTCTTTCTTAATAATGTTTGCCATGGTGACTGCTCTGTTGACCCAGTTTCCTGATTGATTATGATCAGCAGACTCTCTTAACAAATCCACAGGGGACATGAAGTGAGAAAAAGAAATAAAGTTTATTTGACTTAATCCACTGAGATTTTGGGGGGAGGAGATATGTTTGTTACAGCACCAAAACCTAATGTGGCCTGACCATTACAGCAGGATATAGAATTGAATAGAGCTGGAGATAGATGTGAAGACAAAGAAAAAGATAAGGTCAAAAGTAGTTGGTGTTGAATCACTCAAATGCTTTAATATCATAAAGGAATGTGGACATCTAGACTTTACATTATAAGCAATACACAGCCATGAGTGTTTTTACCATTTTATTTTGCTTTTATTAGGAAAATGGCATTATCAGGTTTAAATATTGAGAGGATTTGTGTTGCAGTATTTTGTAGAGTGAGTTGGAGGAAATACAATGATCAAGAAAGGACATTAAATAAGACACTACTGTAGTAACCAGTGTGAGAGCTTGAGTTTTCACTAAGATTGTAACAGTAGGAAGAGAGAGTAGGAGACAATACTATGCTCTCACTGTGTAGAAACAATGCAAAGTTCAAGTTGAAGGGCTTTGTAGACAAAGTGCTTATCACATGCAACTATTATTAAGCATTGAATTGTGTACCCCCAAAATAGATACGTTTGAGTCCTCACCCTCAGTACCTCTGAATGTGACCTTATTTGGAAATAGAGTCTTTACAGAGGAGCTCAAGTTAAAATGA
Source organism: Eubalaena glacialis (assembly GCF_028564815.1). NCBI lineage: Eukaryota > Metazoa > Chordata > Mammalia > Artiodactyla > Balaenidae > Eubalaena > Eubalaena glacialis. The sequence continues at coordinate 11,369,187 of NC_083719.1, read as the reverse complement.
TATCATTAGGGTGGATCTTCATTCTATATGATTGGTACCCTTATAAAAAAGGGAAATTTGACACAGAGACAGGCATGCACAGAGGGAAGATGTTGTGAAGAGTCACAGATGGAAGATGGCTATCTACAAGCCAAAGAGTGAAGACTTGACAGATACCTCCCTCACAGTGCTCAGAAAGAACCAGCCCTAGAACACCTTGATCTCAGCCTTCTGGCCTCCAGAAATACAAGACAATATATTTCTGTTGTTTAAGCCACCTAGTTTGTGATGTTCTGTTAGCCCTAGCTAACTAATATAACTATTGATATATAACTAAAATAACTCACTTTCCCATTTCCTTTGCAGCTGGGGCTTAGCACATGACATTGGCTCCATCATTTAGAAGCATCTGACCAAAATTTTATTTCAGCAGAAAGTAAGCTGAAGAAGGAGGAACCCATGTGGTGGGGATATCTATCTTTTCAAGGCAGCAACTGGAGAGGTTCTGCTAGAGGAATCCCCTGCTCAGTATTAGCAATGCTAGTTCAAGTGCCTATTTTTAAATGTTAGACTCTTTGATCTTTAAAGATTCCAGGTCTTCTCCTTCCCCTTTATATGCTTCTATTTTTGTCTAAATTAAATCAGAAGCACAGGAATAACTTTCTTTTCCTCAGTGTATAAACTGAGCCAACTGACTTTTGTTCAGATTTCCATTTTATCCTTTACCTGTTGCTTCCCTTCTCATATTAGAAAGGTAGTAAAGCTTAACAAGGTTTGCAAACACAAGACTTACCTTGAAAGATGGAATAAGGGTACTCTTAAAAAAATCCAGCCAGTCTTGAATTCTGCTTAATTGAAAAAAGCCCTTTGGTGTGATGAATGCAGTCATTAATTTAATATCTAGCTCCACTGAAATCTCTTATAATCAGCTTTTGAGTTAAAGGCATCAAGGTGAAATCCTGCCAAGGCTTCAAAGATTTCCATCTAATAGGAATGGGCTGCACTCTGAAGATGTTACCTTATTCTCTAAATTCTGCAGAAAGTGGAGGTGATGGCAGAAATTCATTACAGGAATACAGGGCTTCAGGACAGTAATGTTTCTAAACTTTTATACATCAAAGTTTAATGCCCAACAGTTGATATATCATTGCCTTATGATATAATGTTATTATTTAAACACATTTTGAGAGCCCTACATTAGGAACATATCAGTAATTTTCTATACAATCTTAATTTGGTCCTGGGAAATTCAATCTCTTTTATTTTGCAATATGACTATTGAATCAGACTGGAATGGGAAAGTTGGCCCAGTAAACTCTCCAATTAAGATTTATCCAAGCCTTGCATCTCTAACTCATTTTTTCTTTCATTCATGATATGGATACAAAACCGCAGTTTTCAAATGCCTATATGGATTTCCATGATAAGATTTTTGGATAGGTACTAGCTTTATTCAAAAAATGAACTGAAAGACAGTCTTAAGAGAATTCAAATTTACATAATCAACTATATTTTAATTTCTCAACCAATGCTATTGGCAAGGTTTAAAAATGAACCCCAAATTAAAGTACCCCTGAAAATTAGGTATACTGAAATCCTGCTCTAACACCTCTTGACATATGAGTTAGTAAAAATAAGATGTTTTCAAAATCACATTCACAAAATATTTAATATTTTAATATTTATGTAGTTATATGGCCAGAGTCTTATTTTGAAGGTGTTTCACATGTAAGATGGATGTAAGGATTGAATCATTCAGTCGTCAAACATTTAATGAGGTCCTAATGATAAAGCAAATTTTAATTACTTGGGATTCAAAGATGAATAAGGCAATGCTGCTGAAACATTGTTGAAAGGGGCATATGTGTAAATAAATCATGGAGATATAATGTAATACACACACATTTAGTAAACCATTGTTATGCTTAGGTCTGGCGTGTTGGAATATATTTAGGGTTATACTTGATTTACCTTTGAAGAACTAGTAGATTATTTTCAATCAGAAAATCTGGAAGGATATTCTAGAGAGTGGAAACAGCATAAGCCAAGGTTCACAAGCCTACAAGTGTGTGGACAATTTGGGGTCCACAAACCAAAGTTGGTTAGAGAAAGAAGTGGTTGCACAAGAGGCAAATGGTGTAGCTAAAAGCAAGTTGAGCAGGATTTCATCTAAGTAATAGGGAATTCGGGGATTATAGAGCTGATGAAAATGGAAATAGAATCCAGTTTAACTGAGCAGGACCCTATGGGGCCTTCCTGGGACAGACCTTCCCCCATATCCTCTGCTTTAGCTCCTCTCTGAAGTACCTACATAACAGTACCTGATGCACATTTCCTGAGTTGTTTTACAGATGTGAAAACCTCCCACCAAATGGAAGACGTGAACTATTTGATGACCATGAGCACATAGCCCCAGGCCTCCTGGATCCTAAGGATTGATAATGTTAACCCCTGGGACACCGCCCTGTTACCTCACCAACAGCCAATCAGAGAATTGTGCATGAGCTGATCACATACCCTGAGTCCATCCCCCTCCCTCACCTGGCTTTTAAAAATGCTTTGCTGAAACTCTTGGGGAGCTCAGGGGGTATTTTAGAGCACGAGCCACCCGTCTCCTTGCGTGGCCCTGCAATAAACCTTTCTCTGCTCCAAATTCCAACATATCGGTTTGGCCTCACTATGTATCGGGCACACAAACTTGTGCTAACACCAGTAGTCAGCCTGACTCAACCAGCACACGGGAAAAGCAAATGTGAAGGTCACATTCAGCAGCATAATGGCATCATCCCAGTTCTAGTTTTGCAACTGATTATTTGGGTCATCTTTGTTAATGTATTCAGTCTCCACACGTATCAAAAGAAGTAACATGATTCAGAGGGTCTCTAAGCCTAGTTACAGTTTTAAAAGACAAGCTGGAGTACTGAGATGACCATTTTGATTGTTACTAGATGTTAGAAATTTTGCACACATTATCAAATATAGGCATAGGGCATCATCAGAGAAACCAACTAGAAAGCAATGATATACACAGATAGTTGATTCATATTTTAATATTTTGTGAAAGCGTTTAGAGGGTCTTGCGGTATTTGTTTAAGCCTTCCTTACTTTAGCGGACATTTAGCATATGTTTTTAGATGCGTAGCACTACTTGAATGTCTCTCCTATGTGAAAATTTTCCAGCTTATGGGTTCCATGTCCTCAAGATAGGAGCTAAGAACTCACTTTCCCATTTCCTTTGCAGCTGGGGCTTAGCACATGACATTGGCTCCATCATTTAGAAGCATCTGACCAAAATTTTATTTCAGCAGGAAGTGAGCTGAAGAAGGAGGAACTCATGTGGTGGGGATATCAACCTTTGCAAGGCAGCAACTGGAGAGGTCCTGCTAGAGGAATCCCCTGCTCAGTATTAGCAATGCCAGTTCAAGTGCCTATGATATTGACGACAACCACCAGTCAGCCAGTGTGACTTGGGCATTTAAGTAGCTGTATAAGCCTCCAGATGTGTTTCTTGACCCTGCTGGAAAGTCTTGCGTGCTACCAATATTGTTTGGTAACTTTCTTTCTGCTTAAACTAATGAGAGGGGATCCTAGTATTTACATCTAAGAATCCTTTCTGATCCAGCAACCTGACCTCCTTTTCCTTTGATCTCTCATTTTGCCGTACTCTGTGTCTGATAGATGGGTAGAGCTTTCCCTCACGAGTCAGTGCCAGAATACTATTCCTCTTGGAATAAATCAAAATGTAACCTTTTCTGGTGATCTTTCAGTGATGACAAAAGTGCCCACTCTCTAAATAAAGCATCTCAGGACTGAGCAGTGAGTCACTCTGGTGTTATTAGGGGTTCTCTTCTCTCTGTCATCTCACTCCAAAATTTGATGTAGAAAATTGCTCTAAGGGAATATCTGCTAAAACTTAAGATTTCTTGAGAGAGATTGACTGAGAGAAAAGGTAAGGAAGAGAGGAATCAGAAAGAATAGGGAGAAAGTGGATCTGTGATGAGAACAAAAAAACAGAAACAGTTGAAAGAGAAGAAGATGACACAAAGTATAATGGGGGTTGGTAATTGTCTGCCTGGAACTTCGGAACTGAAAGGATTCTTTATGCTTAAATATGTCCCAGGTGCCCCTGCGCCTTAAATTGTAGCATTCAGTTACAATTTATTTTGATTAATTACTGATCTCTCCAGTTGTCTCCTATACAATGGATGTGTCAAGCACAGGTAACCCACGAAGTCATTAACAACTCCATGAGACAATGAACCAGTTTTGAGATTCTCATTGCCTGGTTTGCATCCTTCCCCTGCAATCCTCACCTTTTTAATTGCACTCTACTTTCTTTCCCAGCCCTGCCACTCTCCTTTTCCTGAAAAATCTCTCTACCTATATAATCTCTCATCCCGCTTACATAGGCTTTCACAAAGGCATTTCTAAAGATTCACATTCTCCATGTAACTGTAATGGAGTTTTGCTTCCCCAAGGATGTAAAATCCCTGGATGAGGGAGACTTGATCTTTACTTTGATCTTTTCTTCCCCGTCTTCTGATTCTACCCCACCTCTGCAAGTTCTAAGGAGAGATATCTTCAGTTTTGCTTTAACCTAGTATCTCACAGTGCATGGCTTCATAGCATAATATGGAGCTTAACGGAGCCTTACACTAATAGGCTCATGTGCTGTCTTTGTTGTTCATTCATTTCAGGCTGTTCAGCCTGACTTTGGCTCTCCTTAAGGTCCCCTATTTTTACTCGACATTTCTCTCTCCTTAGATACCTTAATTCTCTCTTCCCATGGCCCCGTCCCCCTACCCAAAACTGAATATAAAGCATTTTGGTGGGTTATTGGGAGATGCATATGATTATCTGGATGCAATATATGTTTGTACAGAGGCTAACATAGCCAGGTAATGTGTGTAGAGGTCTACATGGCTTCATTCTATGGGGTTATACAACAGAAAAACTAAGAAGTCTCTGGGGGCCCCAGGGCATATGTCCTGCAAAATAGAAATTCTCAATATTTTTCTCCATGGAGTGCCCATGACAGATGCACTTCCAAGGGAGAATCTCTTGCTGGCAATTCTCAGTAAGTTCACTATTTCTCCTCTTAAAGACAGTGATACCAAATGTACTTTCTATCAAAGATAATAGAGGGAGTCAGAGGAGTCTACTTTAAATGTAAACGTCAGTCATTCAAAATGTCACTCCTGTTGGTAACACATGCTTATGACAGACCTCACTGCTGATCAGAACACAGCAGAAGGAAGTGGCACCTCAGCCTAAGGTTCTGTGACTGGATTTCTTGTCTACTTCTCAGTTGCCTCCCATACTTGCTGTTCTAACTATGCCTGTTGACCTCCTTTGTCTTCTTGCCTTACCCTCTTGTAACTGCTTCCTCTTTTGGCATATATTTCACAATAGTGTAAAAGATACTCTTAGTAGTGATGCCTTTTCAAAATTATACAATCTAGTCTGCTCTTCTCTGCTAGGAAGGAATGAGGTATCCAAACTTTGTCTATTCACGCTTATCTAGATTCACTCACCCACCCAGGACTTAACCTGGTAGCTTTTCTGGAAACAGATGAATAAGACACTGGCTGAAATCTTTACCTGACTCTTCATTTCAGGAAAGCCGAAATGCTTTAGCAGGTAGTAAGCATCTTCACTTTGTAAAGATCAAAAGAGGACTCAGCTAAGCACATCTCACTAGAGTAGCACAGGTGAGCTAGAATGCTCACCGCGACAAATCATTGTAACTACGTTTCCCTCCTCTGTTCTGTGAGTTCCTGAGCTGCACACCTTGAGGGCTGCTGATAATAATTAGAAACATGCGTAGGGTGAGGATTCTCCATTGCCTCTTCACCAAATCAGTGAAAATCAGATATACTCATGAGGAAGACACCCAAGCTTTGTATTTTCAAAAAGACAGAGCCATACTGCATTTCAGTTTTTATGTAAAACTTACATTTAATGAAATGTACACATTTATAGGAGTGGGGACATGAAGACTCAGAGGGTTGTGGTGATCTTATGTTTTGTTATAATTATTTTTGTAATTTATAGAAAGTGTATTATTTTAACTGAAGACATAGTTTAACCTAAATGACGTCTTCTAGAATCCTCGCAACATGATACAAAGTCTTACACAGTGCTTGTAGGTAAATTTCAGTTTAGAATATATGTATATATGTATAGAAAATTACCTCCCTAGCATTTTAGTTTTTAATAAATTAAATTTTAATGAGAAGAGTAAAATAAATGTACTTGCTTTAACTGGTTGTTATATTACTTTTTTAGAACATATTTAAAAGTATTGATATTCTCATTCATTTTGAAAATATTTTCAGTGACATTAGCTTCAAATAGAATTTATTTGTTTGTTTCTATAACTCTAATATTGTGCAGTTTTTCTTTCTGAAGTTGTCATAAATAAGAATGAGCTTTGGTTTCAGCTGCTGTCGTTTTATATGACTGAAAGAGGTTAGTTACTGCAGAGTCTAAGTGGAAAGATGGTAAATTGACACTCATCAGAAAGTCCCATTTAGTATTTCTGAGTCTAATTAAATATAATAAATCCACTTCAAGAGGCTTTGCTCAAGTGATGTGCAATGCTGTCCTCACTCCATAATTGAACGACATGCCCTTTATCACCATGTTTATGTAGAATGGAATAAAAAAGCTGTGCGGTCACTTCTGAGGACATGGTCCAGGTTCTCCTTTCTGGGGATAACAATGGATGGGGAGCTTTTCGGGGTGGTCTGTAATATTGCTATATCGTGATACCTGGTCTGCACTAAGGTGCAGGTATCATGATTTGGGTCTCTTTTCACCGAGTATTAATCTTGGCGTATGAATTTGCCTGGAGTACAGTTTGAGTTTCATGAGCCTTTAACAACTGGTTTCCATGCAAGTCTTGGCTTGCTTGGCTTGGCTTCCCTCCGTGGCTGAGGCTGTGGGTTGCTGCCACTCCCTCACTCAAGGGTGGTTCCTTCTGCATCTTCTTTGCTAGGACCAGCCCTCTAATGTATATGTTTATGCGGAGGAGAACACAATTGGTACAGCTTCACAATGTTCACAAGGTGACATCATTACCATCAACAAGGTGACACTCATCTAGAAGCTACCATGAATCACTTTGGGCCCAATATGTGCTGATAACATGCACACATATATATGTGTATGTATACCTATATATGCACATATATGTATATCTACATATACAACATTGCATAATACATAGTGCAAATGATTTTATTTTCTATAATTAGTAACACTTAAAGTGTCTACATGTAAAAAAGAGTTGTAAATAAGAAACCAATGTTTTCACATAATAATACCCCAAAGGCAGTGTCTCTATTGTTGTAGAAAAAAAAGACAAGCAACCAAAACAAAAAAAACAATAAAAAAAATGCACGTGCGCGTGTGTGTGTGTGTGTGTGTGTGTTTTGGAGGAGGTCATCGAGCAGATGTGATTGCCTGTTGACCCAAGAGCTGAATTTGGGCCATCAAGGTTTCTCACCCCCTACCCCATCCTTAGAATGTATGTTCTGCCCACCGTTCTTACAGTGAGAGCCATTTTCAAGGCTGCAGCCTTGAGAGACCATCTGGATAGTCTATGTGACTGAACCCAGTGAAGGTCTCTGTATAAACTTTTAAGATTCTGGCGGCAAGTGTGGAGATTGACTCTTCTTGCAGCAACCCAAGACAAGCCTCCTGTGCAAGTTACCTTTCTTGTTAAACCTGCCACTTAACAGGCTGGAGCAACTTGCCTTTTTCTTCAGTCTCTCCTTGCCCTCCATGTATGGGCGCCAGTTTGTAAAGAGAGGGGGGCTTAAGATGTGATCGTGGGAGTAGATATGTCTCCTTAAAGCCACAGGTCTTCAGCTATAATGAAAAGATGATTCCCCACTAAAGACAAAGAAAAGCAAAAACCCAAACCTCCTTTGTTCTTAGGCTTCTACCCTGCCTTGAAAACATTATGCTAAGTGAAATTAGCCATACAAAGAAGGACAAATATTATAGGATTCCATTTATAGCCTTATATGAGGTACCTAGAATAGGCAAAATTTCCTTCCTTTTAATGGAATAAGACTCGGAGAGGGGGAAGGGTAAGCTGGGACTAAGTGAGAGAGTGGCATGGACATATATATACTACCAAATGTAAAATAGATAGCTAGTAGGAAGCAGCCTCATTGCACAGGGAGATCAGCTCAGTGCTTTGTGACCACCTAGAGGGGTGGGATAGGGAGGGTGGGAGGGAAATGCAAAAGGGAGGAGATATGGGGATATATGTATGTGTATAGCTGATTCACCTTGTTTTAAAGCAGAAACTAACACACCATTGTAAAGCAATTATACTCCAATAAAGACGTTAAAAAAAAAGACTCATATATATAATTTCATTATACATATAATTAAAGTTATCATAAATTTAAATAAATACATATATAATTAAATAATTAAATTAAATGTGGGAGATATATATATATATATATATAGTCTATCCATATTTTGTTTATCAAATGATCTGTTGATGGACACTTGGTTGTTTCCACCCTTTGACTTCTATGAATAATGTCACTATGAACATTGATCAAGACGCTGGTTTCAATTCTTTTGGATATACCTAGGAGTGGAAACTTCTGGGTCATATAGTAGTTCTACATTTAACTTGCTGAGGAACCACCAAAATTTTTTCCACAGAAGCTCCACCATTTTATATTCCCACCAGCAATGCACGTGTTCCAATTTCTCCTCATCCTCACAGTTTTTAAAAAAAGTACAGCCATCCCAGGGGATGGGAGGTTGTATCTCATTATAATTTTGCTTTACATTTCTCTAATAAATAATGACATTGAGCATCTTTTTATGTGTTTATTGACCATTTGTCTATCTTTGGAGAAATGTCTTTGTAAGTCTTCTGCACATTATATAATCAGGTTTGTTTTTTGTTGTTGAATTTTAGGAGTTGTTTATATATTCTGGATATTAATCCCTTATGAGATATATGATTTGCAAATATTTTCTCCCATTCCATGGGTTGTTTTTTCACTCTGTTGATTGTGTTCCTTGATGCGCAAAAATTTTTAACTTTGATGTAATTCAATTTACCTAGTTTTGTTGCTGTTGTTGTTGTTGCCTGTGCTTTTGGTGTCATATCCATGAAATTGCTGCAAATCTAAAGTCATGAGGATTTCCCCCTAAAGTCTTCTTCTAAGAGTTTTATAGTTTTAGCTTTTAAGTTATGGTCTTTTGATTCATTTTAGTTAATTTTTTGTATATGGTGTAAGGTAAAGGTTCAACTTCATTATTTTGCATATGGATATCCAGTTTTCCCAGCACCATTTGTTGCCAAGATAGTATGTCATTTTACAGAGCCTCATTAAAATCTTATTTATTCTAATAACTTGTCTACAGACAAATTAATCTGTAGATTGATTTGGGTTTGTTATGAAGACACTTATATCAGTGGCCAATAAGTGTTTTCCAGTCCTTTTCCTCCTTCATTCCTTCCTCTCTTCCTCTCTCCCTCTCTCTCTCTCTCTCTCCCTCCCTTCCTTCTTTCACTTTCTATTCTTTCCCTATGTCCCTTCATAAACAATCATTAAGTCACTATAGATCACCATAAATCCTGTCATGAACAGTGAATCCTTATGATCAATTACCTATGAATTTGTTTTGTATTGCTATTTCCAACCAGCTCATTAATATTTTAAAAATATATATTTATATTTTAAGTTTTACCCAGCATTTTCAGTTGTGCTCTCCCTAGGGTGGTTTCTATGAACATTGCTTTCCTACTTGAAACAGTCAGATTGTGGGACTTCCCTGGTGGTCCAGTGGTTAAGACTCTGCGCTTCCACTGCAGGGGTCACGGGGAACTAAGATCCCACATACCTCTTGGCCAAAGAGAACAAAACAAAACAAAAAACAGTCAGATTGATTTCTTTTGTTTGCAGCCAAGAGCCTTAATGAAACCTGTCTCAGAGAAAATAGGGAAGATCTGAGGACAAGATTACTATGTTAACACAGTGCCAGTTAAATGATAGCCATTCAACAAATTTTAATTATTATTAATTTATTATTCTTATTTTCATTTATCTTATGATTGTGTCATACAACCTCAGGAGTACATCATGTTAAAAAGGGTACTCCCTAGAGGACTATACTTGATCAAAGACGTAGATTAGTTTTGGGCAGATATCAAGCGTGGATGAAGTAGCTGCTGGGGAGGAAGTGAGAAGGGTCCTGTCACTTCATACATTATGAGTAGGAAGAGAGTACAAACATTTTTTTTTCTAGATATGCTACCTACCCTTCTGAAGGTTTTACTTTAAAGTAAAAAATATTCCAACTGATATCAGGACAATGGTTCCTGTGTGGGTTTCGAATTGTAGAACAAGATCATAATGAGAGAGAGGGTTTTACTTTCAGGATCTTGATAAATGTCAAACCACTGAGCACAAATTCATTAGCCAGGCTGTACGCCTTCAGGGTGGAAGTTGGTAAACGAGCAAGTATTTGTTTAATTTCAAATCTTCTGAATTTCGCTTCAAACCATGAAGCTTCTATGACAACATGTTATACATACGGACAAAGAATGATTAGCAGTATCAAATTTAAATTTCATGTGCTTATGGTCTGAATTAGATTTCCAGTCCTTGGTATTTTAATAACAATTGCAATTTCCTTTTTATTTTCAAAATTAAAGTTCCCCAGTAAATATAGACTTTTAAATGTTATATACTTCATGCTTCTTTCTAGAAACCTCAGTGTTTGCCGATAGGTTTAATTCTGTAATATGTACTATCATTCAGATGCACTATGCTAATTTTAGAGTACTTTAAAAGTTTTCCTTCTGTATTGGGAGACCCTCCCTCAAACTCTACCTTTCAAAGTAGAGTCTTACTGTCTCCCTGAAAACTCAACACTCAGTAAAGGGTTTTAAATGTTTTTCTCAGAAAAAGATAGGAATAAGCTTTGACAAGCTATTGTTCTCAGAGAAGTCACACTCAAACTTACTGTTACTTTCTTAAGAAAAATGACTGTCACTTTAGTGCAACTAATAAAACTGCGATTATTAGAACTTTGCAAAGTTCCTTTGCAAAAACATTTTCAAAAAATTATGATAACTTGATACTTCATATTCCTATAGGGAGAGAGCAGTCAGCTGGTTGAATCCACTATCATTGAGGAAATGAAATTATGACTTGACTTCATCTCTATAAATCACTTCTATCCAAAGGCAATTATAAAGGGATCCAGGCTTCCCTGCACTGTTTTTTGAAATTGTTTGTTCATTTTAGATAGAACTCTTTGTGTTTGCTTCTCCCTAGAACTGGGGTATCAAAACTACTTAAAATTTTAAGATAATTAATCACACACATAAAAAGATATGGTGGGCAATGCCCCCCCGCAAAGATGTTCACATTCGAATCCCCAGAACCTATGAATATGTTAGATTACAAGACATAGGGAAATTAAGATTGCAGATAGAATTAAGTTTGCTAATCAGCTGACCTTAAAATAGGGATATTATCCTGGATTATTTGTGTTAGTCCGATGAGATCACGAAGGTCCTTGAAAGGGGAAGAGAGAGGAAATGAACTAGAGACACATAGACTTGAGAGGGACTCAGCCCACTATTACTGGCTTTGAAAATGGAGAGGGGTCATGAGCCAAGGGATGTGGTAGAAAAGGCAAGGAAACAGGTTCCTCCAGAGCTTCTAGAAAGGATGTACCCTGTCAACGCCTTGATGTTAGCCCAGTGAAACCCGTTTCAGACTTCTGATTTGCAGAACTGTAAAAAAAAAAATAAATAAATCTGTGTTGTTTTAAACCACAAAGTTTGTGATAATTTGTTAGAGCAGCAATGGAATCTAAAACAAGAGGTAAGATCAGTGTGGTAATAAATGGACTTGCATATACTCTTTTGAGCAGAGAATGACAGAACTATAGAATACCATTCCAATTGGCTTCTAGCTATCTTAGTCTAATCTGGAGACATTGACAGTGTCTAATATGGCTCAGCAAAAATGAGTGGGTGCCTTGCAGTGGTCTAGATGAGTATACTGAAGGGAAACAATGGGTGTAATTTACTGAAAATCAAGCAAGCTTGCAGACTATTTCAGGCCACTGTGTTCAGGCCGGGTAAGGCTGAAAGGAGAGTTATGGATAATCACTGTTTTAGTTTCGTCATGGCAGGACAACACGGCTCACCTATCACTTGCTTAATTCTTTGAAGGCACTAAATGGAAAGTGGTACTTTGGATCTCACCATTAAACTTTAGAACAAAATTATTATTTAAAGAAAAACAGGCATAAACAAGATTGACACAAAGAGATACATAATAATTGATGTGTAATTGGCCATAGAAAAGATACAGAATAAAACCCCGGCTTTGACTGCCAAAGGATAATCTTTAAACCAAGTTCCTGCTCCTAGTGAGAGAGGGTGACTCTGAAAGAGGTGGAACGCCATGAAGCAAAGGTTACATGAGTCATGCGCTAATACTTCCCAGGTTCAAAGTTATCCTTTTTCATGTCTAAAGCCAGCAAGAAAAACATAGTACATATTTTTTTCTAGGAGTTTTTATAGTAGGCTTTGTTAACAACAAATCCACAGCCTGAATGCACATTGATGGAGACTGATGCCCCACCCCCATGCCAGTGCCTCCCATACACACGAAAGAGAAAACAGAGAACTATCTAGAGCCAGAGAAGGACTCCAAAGATGTGTGTGCAGGATAAGCTCAGGGGACCTCGGATCCCCTGCAGTTAGTGTGCAATTGCTCATTTTTGAAGTGACTGATTCTGCGCTAAGTAGGGTGACTCACATAGACGTTTTAATGTTGGCTGCGGTAATGAGTCAGAGGACAATGCAGAAACCAACATCAGAAGGACAGAGCCTCTACTTCTCCTTTCATGATCAAGGACTTTCTAATAAAGTAATTGGGAAGTATTGCTGATTCGTTTCAGAACCACTCTGCATCATCATGTGCCCATTAGCTATAGTTCCTGTGATCCTGTGTGTTGTATATACGTGTGTCTACCTACATGTCTCTGTTTAAATCAATTGCATAGATGGTTAGATCCTTATATATATTGAATTCTATAGAATGAGTTCATTTTAGACTAATACCTTCCTGTCTTTATAAGCCCTGCAATAGAATAATTGCTCTGTGTCCTATTTATGGGAAGATCTGAACTGGGTGAAATCATTGTCTTTTGAACCAGTAAGCTGAGACCAAGGGTAAAGAAAATTCTTTATAAAATGGTGCCTAACAAGACCTAATTCCAATTGAGTGCCATCCTCACATCAATATTATTAAAAAAGGGGCATAACAAAAATAATAATACAATAATGACAATATTTAATATTATTGCACACATATTTACAAGGACTTAAGTGTATTATCTAATTTAATATTAAAAAAATATTTACTATGAAGCATGCATGGACTATTATCATCCTCATGATGAGGAACTTGCAGCTGAGAGATACTGGTAAGCTGTCCAAAATCAGTTAGTAACAGAATAGCAGAGCCAGGATTTGAACACAGGTCTGCCTGATCCTAAAGGGCCTGGGTTTAACAAATATGCTATCATAGGCAATCCAGGTATTGGGTCATAACCAGAAAAGTATCTGAACATTTTTTTAATAAAAAAATTTATATATTTTTTATAAAAAAAATATAAATTTTTAATAAAAATTTTATAAATTTATTTATTTTATTTATTTATTTTTGGCTGTGTTGGGTCTTCATTGCTGCGTGGCTTTCTCTAGTTGTGGCGAGCGGGGGCTAATCTTTGTTGAGGTGCGTGGGCTTCTCTTTGCGGTGGCTTCTCTTGCTGTGGAGCACGGGCTCTAGGAGCGCGGGCTTCAGTTGTTGCAGCATGCGGGCTCAGTAGTTGTGGCTCATGGGCTTAGTTGCTCCGTGGCAGGTGGGATCTTCCCAGACCAGGGCTCGAACCCGTGTCCCCGGCATTGGCAGGTGGATTCTCAACCACTGAGCCACCAGGGAAACCCAGTACATGCATTTTTTATTTTGACCCTCTCCCACTCTCTAAATGCTGAAAGCCTCCAACATTTGACTGGATGGGATCTCAGTCCAACATCTCTACATCTCTAATTTTGTAGACATGTAGCTTGAGGCACAGAAAAGCAAAGATGTGTGTGTATGTTGCTATTGAACATCGGTGTATTCTCGTCCCAGCCTTTTACTCATTCTCCTTATTTCCTGGGCTTCAGCTTCCTGACATTCCTTATGTGCCTCACTGTTGTTGATAGACTTAAATGGAGGAGTTTGCTTCAAGTCTGACATGTTCTTTCTCAGCCTTGATCTTGAGTATATCAATAAACACTGACTCATGCACCAAAGAATCAGATTGAGTTGGACACAAAGTTGTGTATTTCCAGTTATCAAGAAATTTGGTGAAATGCCTCAAACCTGGCAAATGCCTGGGCCACCACATAATGATTGATTCAATGGCATTCAAGATATAATATTTGGGAGAGACCTTCAAGATGGCGGAGGAGTAAGAAGTGGAGATCACCTTCCTCCCCACAAATACATCAGAAATACATCTACACGTGGAACAACTCCTACAGCACACCTACTGAACACTGGCAGAAGACCTCAGACTTCCCAAAAGACAAGAAACTACCCACATACCTGGCTAGGGCATAAGAAAAAAGAGACAAAAGAATAGGGACAGGACCTGCACCTCTGGGAGGGAGCTGTGAGGGAGGAAAAGTTTCCACACACTAGGAAGCCTCTTACTGGCGGGGGTGGGGGTTGGGCAGGGGGGAAGCCTCAGAGCCATGGAGGAGAGCACAGCAACAGGGGTGCGGAGGGCAAAGCTGGGAGATTCCTGCACAGAGGGTCCCTGCCGACCAGGACTCACCAGCCCGAGAGGCTTGTCTGCTCACACACCAGGGCAGCTGGGGGCTGGGAGCTGAGGCTCGGGCTTCGGAGTTCAGACCCCAGGGAGAGGACTGGGGTTGGCTGCGTGAACACAGCCTGAAGGGGTTAGTGCGCCACAGCTAACCGGGAGGGAGTCCAGGAAAAAGTCTGGACCTGCCTAAGAGGCAAGAGACCATTGTTTCTGGGTGCGCGAGGAGAGGGGATTCAGAGCACCGCCTAAATGAGCTCCAGAAACGGGCTTGAGCCGCGGCCATCAGCGTGGACGCCAGAGACGGGCATGAGACGCTAAGGCTGCTGCTGCGCCACCAAGAAGCCTGTGTGCGAGCACAGGTCACATCCACACCGCCCCTCCCGGGAGCCAGTGCAGCCCGCCACGGCCAGGCTCCCGGGATCCGGGGACAACTTGCCCGGGAGAGCGCACGGCGCGCCTCAGGCTGCTGCAACGTCACGCCGGCTTCTGCCGCCGCAGGCTCGCCCCGCATCCGTACCCCTCCCTCCCCGCCCCGCCTGAGTGAGCCAGAGCCCCCGAAGCAGCTGCTCCTTTAACCCTGTCCTGTCTGAGCGAAGAACAGATGCCTTCAGGCAGCCTACATGCAGAGGCGGGTCCAAATCCAAAGCTGAACCCCGGGAGCTGTGCGAACAAAGAAGAGAAAGGGGAGTCTCTCCCAGCAGCCTCAGGAGCAGCAGATGAAATCTGCACCATCAACTTGATGTACCTGCATCTGTGGAATACCTGAATAGACAACGAATCATGCCAAAATTGAGGCAGTGGACTTTGGGAGCAACTGTAGACTTGGGGTTTGCTCTCTGCATCTACTTTGTTTCTGGTCTTAAGTTTATCTTAGTTTAGTATTTAGAGTTTATTATCATTGGAAGATTTGTTTATTGATTTGGTTGCTCTCTTCCTTTTATTTATATATATATATATTTATATATTTATCCTTTATTTCTTTTTGTGAGTGTGCATGTGTAAGCTTCTTTGTGTGATTTTGACTATATAGCTTTGCTTTTACCATTTGTCCTAGGGTTCTGTTTGTCCTGTTTTTTTGTGTGTGTGTGTAGTTTTTAATGCTTGTTATCATTGGTAGATATGTTTTTTGGTTTGGTTGCTCTCTTCTTTCTTTCTTTTTCTTTTTTTTATTACTTTTTAATTATTTTATTTTTAATAATTTATTTTTAATTTTAATAACTATTTATTTTACTTATTTTTCTTTCTTTCTTTTTTCCTCCCTTTTCTTCTGAGCTGTGTGGCTGACAGGGTCTTGGTGCTCTGGCCGGGTGTCAGGACTATGCCTCTGAAGTGGGAGAGCCTAGTTCAGGATACTGGTCCACCAGAGACATCTCAGCTCCATGTAGTATCAAACGGCAAAAGGTCTCCCAGAGATCTCCATCTCAATGCTAAGACCCAGCTACACTAAACAGCCAGCAAGTCACAGTGCTGTACAATCTATGCCAAACAACTAGCAAGACAGGAACACAACCTCACCCATTAGCAGAGAGGCTGCCTAAAATCATAATAAGGTCACAGACATCCCAAAACACACCACGGGATGCATTCCGGATGACCAGAACGACAAGATCCCGCCTCATCCACCAGAACACAGGCACCAGACCCCTCCACCAGGAAGCCTACACAACCCACTGAAGCAACCTTAACCACTGGGGGCAGACACCAAAAACAACGGGAACTATGAATCTGCAGCCTGCAAAAAGGAGAGCCCAAACACATTAAGTTAAGCAAAATGAGAAGACAGAGAAGCACACAGCACATGAAGGAGCAAGGTAAAAACCCACCAGACCAAACAAATGAAGAGAAAATAGGCAGTCTAACTGAAAAAGAATTCAGAGTAATGATAGTAAAGATGATCCAAACTCTTGGAAATAGAATGGAGAAAATACAAGAAACGTTTAACAAGTACCTAGAAGAACTAAAGAGAAAACAATGATGAACAACAAAATAAATGAAATTAAAAATTCTCTAGAAGGAATCAATAGCAGAATAACTGAGGCAGAAGAACGGATAAGTGACCTGGAAGATAAAATAGTGGAAATAACTACTGCAGAGCAGAATAAAGAAAAAAGAATGAAAAGAATTGAGGACTGTGTCAGAGACCACTGGGATGACATTAAATGTACCAACATTCGAATTATAGGGGTCCCAGAAGAAAATGAGAAAAAGAAAGGGACTGAGAAAATATTTGAAGAGATTATACTTGAAAACTTCCCTAATATGGGAAAGGAAATAGTCAATCATGTCCAGGAAGTGCAGAGAGTCCCATACAGAATAAATCCAAGGAGAAACATGCCCAGACACATAGTAATCAAACTAACAAAAATTAAATACAAAGAAAAATATTAAAAGCAACAAGGGAAAAACAAGAAAAAACATACAAGGGAATCCCCATAAGGTTAACAGGTGATCTTTCAGCAGAAAATCTGCAAGCCAGAAGGGAATGGCAAGACATACTTAAAGGGATGAAAGGGAAAAATCTACAACCAAGATTACTTTACCCAGCAGGGATCCCATTCAGATTCGATGGAGAAATTAAAACCTTTACAGAAAAGAAAAAGCTAAGAGAATTCAGCACCACCAAAACAGCTTTACTGCAAATGCTGAAGGAACTTCTCTAGGCAGGAAACACAAGAGAAGGAAAAGACCTACAATAGCAAGCCCAAAACAATTAAGAAAATGGTAATAGGAACATACATATCGATAACTACCTAAAATGTAAATGTATTAAATGCTCCAACCAAAAGACATAGACTGGATGAATGGATACAAAAACAAGACACATATACATGCTGTATACAAGAGATCCACTTCAGACCTAGGGACACATAAAGACTAAAAGTGAGGGGATGGAAAAAGATATTCCATGCAAATAGAAATCAAAAGAAAGCTGGAGTAGCAATTCTCATATCAGACAAGATTGGCTTTAAAATCAAGACTATCACAAGAGACAAAGAAGGTCACTACATAATGATCAAGAGATCAATCCAAGAAGAAGGTATAACAATTGTAAGTATTTATGCATCCAACATAGGAGCACTTCAATACATAAGGAAAATGCTAACAGCCATAAAACAGGAAATTGACAATAACACAATCATAGTAGGGGACTTTAACATCCCACTTTCACCAAAGGAAAGATCATCATGACAGAAAATTAAGAAGGAAACACAAGCTTTAAATGATACATTAAACAAGATGGACTTAATTGATATTTATAGGACGTTCCATCCAAAAACAACAGAATACACTTTCTGCTCAAGTGCTCATGGAACATTCTCCAGGACAGATCATATCTTGGGTCACAAATCAAGCCTTGGTAAATTTAAGAAAATTGAAATCATATCAAGTATCTTTTCTGACCACATGCTATGAGACTAGATATCAATTACAGGACACAATCTGTAAAAAAAACAAACACATGGAGGCTAAACAATACACTACTAAATCAGCAAGAGATCACTGAAGAAATCAAAGAGGAAATAAAAAAATACCTAGAAACAAATGACAATGAAAACATGACAACCCCAAACCTATGGGATGCAGAAAAAGCAGTTCTAAGAGGGAACTTTATAGCAATACAATCTTACCTCAAGCAACAAGAAACATCTCAAATAACCAACCTAACCTTACACCTAAAACAATTAGAGAAAGAAGAACAAAAAACCCCCAAAGTTAGCAACAGGAAAGAAATTCTAAAGATCAGATCAGAAATAAATGAAAAAGAAATGAAGGAAATGATAGCAAAGATCAATAAAACTAAAAGATGTTTCTTTGAGAAGATAAACAAAACTGATAAACCATTAGTCAGACTCATCAAGAAAAAAAGAGAGAAGACTCAAATCAATTGAATTAGAAATGAAAAAGGAGAAGTAACAACTGACACTGCCGAAATACAAAGGATCATGAGAGATTACTACCAGCAACTATATGCCAATAACATGGACAACCTGGAAGAAATGGACAAATTCTTAGAAAAGCACAACTTTCCGAGACTGAACCAGGAAGAAATAGAAAATATAAACATACCAATCAGAAGCACTGAAATTGAGAGTATGATTAAAAATCTTCCAACAAACAAAAGCCCAGGACCAGACGGCTTCACAGGCGAATTCTATCAAACATTTAGAGAAGAGCTAACACCTATCCTTCTCAAACTCTTCCAAAATATAGCAGAAGGAGGAACACTCCCAAACTCATTCTACAAGGCCACCATCACCCTGATACCATAATCAGACAAAGATGTCACAAAGAAAGAAAACTACAGGCCAATAACACTGATGAACATAGATGTAAAAATCCTCAACAAAATACTAACAGAATCCAACAGCACATTAAAAGGATCATAACCATGATCAAGTGCGGTTTATCCCAGGAATGCAAGGATTCTTCAATATACGCAAATCAATCAATGTGATAAAACATATTAACAAATTGAAGGGGAAAAACCATATGATCATCTCAATCGATGCAGAAAAAGCTTTCGACAAAATTCAACACCCATATATGATGAAAACCCTCCAGAAAGTAGGCAAGAGGGAACTTATCTCAACATAATAAAGGCCATATATGACAAACCCACAGCCAACATCATTCTCAGTAGTGAAAAACTGAAACCATTTCCACTAAGATCAGGAACAAGATGAGTTTGCCCACTCTCACCACTATTATTCAACATAGTTTTGGAAGTTTTAGCCACAGCAATCAGAGAAGAAAAAGAAATAAAAGGAATCCAAATGGGAAAAGAAGAAGTAAAGCTGTCACTGTTTGCAGATGACATGATACTATACATAGAGAATCCTAAATTTGCTACCAGAAAACTACTAGAGCTAATCAATGAATTTGGTAAAGTAGCAGGATACAAAATTAATGCACAGAAATCTCTTGCATTCCTATACACTAACGATGAAAAATCTGAAAGAGAAATTAAGGAAACACTCCCATTTACCATGTCAACAAAAAGAAAAAATAGCTAGGAATAAACCTACCTAAGGAGACAAAAGACCTGTATGCAGAAAACTATAAGACACTGATGAAAGAAATTAAAGATGATACAAACAGATGGAGAGATATACCATGTTCTTGGATTGGAAGAATCAACATTATGAAAATGACTACACCACCGAAAGCAATCTACAGATTCAATGCAATCCCTATCAAACCACCAAAGGCATTTTTCACAGAACTAGAACAAAAAAATCTTACAATTTGTAGGGAAACAAAAAGACCCTGAATAGCCAAAGCAATCTTGAGAAAGAAAAACAGAGCTGGAGGAATCAGGCTCCTGGACTTCAGACTATACCACAAAGCTACAGTCATCTAGACAGTATGGTACTGCCACAAAAACAGAGATATGGATCAATGGAACAGGATAGAAAGCCCAGAGATAAACCCATGCACATATGGTCACCTTATTTTTGATAAAGGAGGCAAGAATATACAATGGAGGAAAGACAGCCTCTTCAATAAGTGGTGCTGGGAAAACTGGACAGCTACACGTGAAAGAATGAAATTAGAACTCTCCCTAACACCATACACAAAAATGAACTCAAAATGGATTAAAGACCTAAATATAAGGCCAGACACTATAAAATTCTTAGAGGAAAACATAGGAAGAACACTCTATGACATAAATCACAGCAAGATCCTTTTTGACCCACCTCCTAGAGAAATGTAAATAAAAACAGAAATAAACAAATGGGACCTAATGAAACTTAAAAGCTTTTGCATAGCCAAGGAAAACATAAACAAGACAAAAGACAACCCTCAGAATGGGAGAAAATATTTGCAAATGAAGCCACTGACAAAGGATTAATCTCCAAAATTTACAAGCAGCTCATGCAGCTCAATATCAAAAAAACAAACAACGCAATCCAGAAATGGGCAGAAGACCTAAATAGACATTTCTCCAAAGAAGATATACAGATTGCCAACAAATGCATGAAAGAATCACTAATTATTAGAGAAATGCAAATCAAATCTACAATGAGGTATCACCTCACACCAGTCAGAATGGCCATCATCAAAAAATCTACAAACAATAAATGCTGGAGTGGGTGTGGAGAAAAGGGAACCCTCTTGCACTGTGGTGGGAATGTAAATTGATACAGCCACTATGGAGAACAGTATGGAGGTTCCTTAAAAAATGAAAAATAGAACTACCATATGACCCATCAATCGCACTACTGGGTATATACCCTGAGAAAACCATGATTCAAAAAGAGTCATGTACAACAATGTTCATTGCAGCTTTATTTACAATAGCCAGGACATGGAAGCAACCTAAGTGTTCATTGACAGATGAATGGATAAAGAAGATGTGACACATATACAATGGAATATTACTCAGCCATAAAAAGAAATGAAATTGAGTTATTTGTAGTGAGGTGGATGGACCTAGAGTGTGTCATACATAGTGAAGCAAGTCAGAAAGAGGAAAACAAATACTGTATGCTAACACATATATACGGAATAAAAAAAAAAATGGTTATGAAGAACCTAGAGGCAGGACAGGAATAAAGACGCAGATGTAGAGAATGGACTTGAGCACATGGGGAGGGGGAAGGGTAAGCTGGGACGAAGTGAGAGAGTGGCGTGGACTTATATATACTCTCCAATGTTAAATAGATAGCTAGTGTGAAGCAGCCGCATAGCACAGGGAGACCAGCTAGGTGCTTTGTGACAACCTAGAAGGGTGGGATAGGGAGAATGGGAGGGAGATGCAAGAGGGAGGAGATATGAAGATAATATGTATATTTATAGCTTATTCACTTTGTTATAAAGCAGAAACTAACCCACCATTGTAAAGCAATTACACTCCAATAAAGATGTTAAAAAAAAAATATATATATATAATATTTGTACTATCAGTATTTCAAAGTGATGGCAAGATGAAAGCACAGTGTAGGCTGGCTGAAAGGATGGATGATTTTTTAGTGAGCTAGCAGATGGCAAATCAGTTCAGTAAAGGAACACAAAGGGAACTGATCACAAATATTATATGCTAATTATATGACACTTGGATTGGAAAAAATATTTTTTTATGGCTATTGTGTAAAAATGATGAAAACCATTAGCTTAATGCATAACTAGTAAGCTCCATTTTTAATATTCACTGTAATATATGCATGCATATATTTAAATGGATAAAGCATTATTTAGCATATCTAATGTAGTCTGAGAACTCTTGTGCTAGGCCATATTCAGCAGAGGGTTGTTATATGGCTCTAAACATAAGAGATTGAAAATTTCTTTAGGAGAGTTTTACCATTCTGGCATATTCAAGTTGAAATATAAGAGACTTCAACATTCTAAAACAGAGCTCTTGGGAAGGATCAATTAGGCATTACCATTAGAATAGAAAGCTGTATATTTTTTTTAGGTGAAAAATTCCCCAAATAAGACTAATATACACTTAAATTGAATCTGTATAGTTTGCTAGGGCTGCTTAAAACTGAGTTCCATGGACCAGGTGGCTTAAACAGGCAGTTTGAATAACAGAAATGTGTTTCTTCCCATTTCTGGAGGCTAGAAGTCTGAGACTGAGGTGTCAGCTGGGTTGATTTCTTCCAAGACCTCTCTCTTCGGTTTGCAGACAACCACCTTCTCCTTCCATGGTCACATGGTCTTCCTTCAGTGTGTATATGTGTCCTAATATCCTCCTCTTTAGAGAATACAAGCCATTTTGGATTAGCGCCATGCTAATGACCTCATTTTTAACTCAATGGCCCCTTAAAATTCCTGTCTCCAAATATAATTACATTCTGAAGTCCTGGGGGTTAGGTCTTTAAATAACATGAAATTTGAGGGGTATAAAATTGAACGCATAGCACTGTCTTATAAATAGAATAGTGGAAATAAACTTTTCCACTGTACTCCAGTCTTCTTACTATTGAATAAATATTAATTGAGATGTATTATATGAGAGATATAGTTATGTTGAAGTTCACAATTATAATTGTCCAGAGTTTGGAGTCTAAATACATCATCAAATAATATTCTCATTTCCATAACCATAGGCTAGATTCTAGGTGCTTCATCCGTTTTCCTCCTCAGAGGAAGAAATTATTGCTTCTTGCAGGCTCAGACCCACTTTCCAGTTCCCAGATGCATTAATTAATTAACTAGTTCATCAAACTTTTATTGGATATTCTAGAGTTTATCATTGCTTCATTGTCTGTTTGCTTCAACACTGATGATTGGATTGGATTACAAGCTACTAATGATGTGATTAAAAATAATATAAATAGTTGGGTGTTTACTATGGGCTCAGGATATCACAAGGTTGAAATCAAGGTGTTATCTTGGCTGAATTCTCATCCTAAGGCTCTGGCAAAAAATTTGCTTCTAAGCTCGTTCAGGTTATTGGCAGAGTCCAGTTCCTTGTGGTTCCAAGACTGAAGTTCCCGCTTCCTTGTTGGCTGTCAGCCAGGGGACCACTTTCAGCTCCTAGAGACCACCTGCATTTCTTACCACCTGGCTCCCTCCATCTTCAAGCCAGCAACAGAGTATCAGATCCTTCTTATGTTTCAAATCTCTGACTTCTGCCATTCTCTTACTTCTAGATCCAGATTTAAAGGGCTCATATGATTAGGTTAATCCCACCCACATAACCCCCCTTTCTTAAAGATAACCGTACCATATAATATAATCTAACTGTAGAAATAAAATTAATCATATTCAGAGTCTGGAATTATGCAGTGCGCGTATATGAGGGTGTGAGAAATCTTAGAAGCCATCTTAAAATTTTGCCTAGTACAATCGGTTAACTGTGGCCCGATGAAGCTGTACAACACACCTTACATTTGTTTGCCTCACACTTCTGAGTCTTGGTGGAACGGGTGGTCAGTTGATCTAATGTGTACCTTAGCTGGGGCAGCTTTGCTACGTGTCTCTTGCCCTCTCCCTTGGATCAGCAGGCTAGCTGGCTATGATGATGGCCAAACAAGAGGACAAAATGAAAGATGCAAGGCTCTTATGCTCTAGGCTCAGAACGGACACTTCTGGTACCAGTCACTCACTCTTCATTTTATTGGCAAAAGCAAGTCACATGGCCAAAGTCAAGGGGCAAAGAAATATTCTCTCTACCTTTAGTGGTAAGAACTGCAAAGTCAGAAAGCAAAGAAGGTAGGTACAGGGAGGAATGATTCTTCTAGGTTTGGTTGACGAACATTTTCTGTAAAGAGCCAGACAGTAAATAGTTTAGGTTTTGTGGATTATACTCTCTGTCACAATTACTCTACTTTGCTACTGAGGCACAAATGCAGCCATAGACAATACAAAAACAATACTATTTACAAAAACTGGCTTCAGGCTGGATTTGACTTGCCAGCTGTAGTTTGCTGGTTTGGTCTATATCCAATTAAGTATGATTTGACTATACCTGGTATCTTGGTCAAATGCTGCCACAACAACATTCAGTCACAAATTATGCAAACACTCAGTGTTTTCCCCAAACAAACACTTATTATGCTGACAGCTCTGCAGAGGAACTGCAGTTTGGCTGATCTAGGATGGGTGGCTCAGCTTCAAGATGTGGGCTGGCTGGGCTTGGATCCAAGCAGCAGGTTGAGTCAGGCCTGCTGCACAGGTGTTTGTTCTGGGCCCAGGTTGAAGGGGTAATGATCATTTGGTGCAAGCTCTGCTTATGGGGTTCACGGGAGTGGCAAATGCAACCAGAGCTCTGTAAGGCCTCTGTTCATGCCATGTCTAGTAACATTCCATTGGCTAAAGTAGTCATAGTATCAGACTTAACATAAATAATATGATAAAGCATACCTGATCCATGATGAGAAAAGGAGAGAAGTGAATATTTAGGGGAAGAAAAATCCAAATGATCATACCTGATCGAGTTACAAGATATGACAATTTCCCCTAACTATTGTCTTTTTTTTTTTTTTTTTTGGACCTAGATACATTCTGCACAAGAGAACTCATTTATCACATCAATGTGACTTATAAATGGTGGAATAATTTTAAATAAACAGGAAGCACTCCACTCTAAATATGTACATTGAAGAGAAATGTTTATATTATCATTTATGGACTTTTCCCCCAATTAATTCACTTGGGATCTCCATCAACTACAAAACAATGGGAAGAAAATTGACTAGAAGAGGCCAGTCACTGCCCACAGAAATTATGCCAAGTACCAATCAAATTCTCAGCAGGTAAACTTACAGAAGCACTGCAAGGAGGTGTGTAGAATCTACTCTACTGCTCATCAGTTCAATTTCTCTCACTTCATGATGCATGGGAGACAGACTGGGCCATGTAAACCAAGAGGAAATCCCAGATATAAGTCTGTATCCAAGAATTGAGAGTTAGATATGAGAGCCAGCTTATGTAAGCAAGTGGTTCTCAAATCTGGCTGGAAATTAGTGTCACCTTAACAACTTAAAAATTCTCTGATGGGGATTCTGGGAAGAGAGTGTCTGTGGTAGCATAGTCTTACAATCTTTCCAAATCTCCACATAAAACTAACAAAACTAGCTGGAGGAGTTCAATAGCAAATCCAAAAACCCATGGCCAATATTTGCAAAAAACCTAGGTGACAAGGTGTTTCAGTTATCTATTGCTGCATAACAAATTGCCCCAAAACTAAGTAGTGTAAAATAACAACAACATTTTATTATCCCCCATGATACCTGTAGCAGAAATTTAGAAACAGCTCAGGTGGGTTGTTTGGGCTCTAGATCTCTCAGAAGGCTGCAGTCATGTGGTGGCTGGGACTGGAACAGTGAGATAGATGCTGAAGCAGCTGAGGATGGGTCAGGCAATTTGCTCTCTTCATGTGGTGTCAGGGTCTTTCCATGAACTCTCTCCAAGTAAGTTAGTTTGAGTTTCCTCAGTGCATGATATCCTATGGGAAGTCAGACTATGTACCTACATTATGGCTAAAGGCTTCAAGAGTATTCTATCCAGCAAGGTGAATGTTGTACCGTAGTTTATGACCCAGCTTCAGAAGATAGTAGTGACATTTCTGCCATATTCGACTTAAAAATTCAGTCAAGGGGCTTCCCTGGTGGTGCAGTGGTTGAGAATCAGCCTGCCAATGCAGGGGACACGGGTTCGAGCCCTGGTCTGGGAAGATCCCACATGCCGCGGAGCAGCTAGGCCCGTGAGCCACAACTACTGAGCCTGCGTGTCTGGAGCCTATGCCCCGCAACAAGAGGGGCCATGACAGAGAAAGGCCCGTGCACCGCGATGAAGAGTGGCCCCCGCTTGCCTCAACTAGAGAAAGCCCTCGCACAGAAACGAAGACCCAACACAACCAAAAATAAAAATAAATAAAAAAAAATAATA
Organism: Eubalaena glacialis; assembly: GCF_028564815.1. NCBI lineage: Eukaryota > Metazoa > Chordata > Mammalia > Artiodactyla > Balaenidae > Eubalaena > Eubalaena glacialis. Next base: position 11,342,976 of record NC_083719.1, on the reverse strand, counting down.
AAATTAAAAAAAAAAAATTCAGTCAAAAAAAGCCAGTCCAGTTTCAAGGAGAGAGGACACAGACCCGACTTCATGGTGGGAACGGTGTCAAAGCCATATTGTAGTGTGAGCATGTAGAATAATAGATATTGGTGCAGCCTTATTTGGAAAGTATTATCTTCTATACAACATATCATTATGAACCTCAAAGATAAAAATGAGTGGAGACAAATTACCCTAAGCCCCAAGACCTGTACGGTGTTAGCCTGTGCGTATGAGGACGATGAAGCAGCAGGGGCATGTGATGAGCCTGGGAACAGGAAAATCACAAAATAATCAACAGGTATGCACTGGTCGTATAGCAGGTGGATTTCACAATGGCAGCTGAAACTGGGAGGAGATTTGCATATTCCAATAGCTGGGAAATATAAGAGTTCAGTGGTAAGAAGAACCTAAGGGGCTGAAGTAGCTCTTTTGTACTCTTGAAACTTACCTGCCAGATCTTCCTTATAAATCAAGTCTTGCAAGGGGGGAGGGATTTCTGGAAATTGAATCAAAATTGAGGAGGAGGGGACATTAAAGTTAAGGAAAAAGATGTTCAGGTAAAAGTCAGGAGGAGAGCAGAGTCGAAAGTGTCAGAAAGGAAGTTGCCATATTTTGGCCCTACACAAATGCAGTAGGACATTGACTATCAAGGACACAGACTAAGGCTAAACATCCCGGATTTCAATATTTAGCAGCTTCTTTCAGGACTCTGGCTGACAAAGTCTAAAAGAGAATCTAAAAACAGAAGCTGAAAAACAGGGTTCTGTCACAAAGGGACTCATGAAGAGTAATTCCAAAGGCAGTAAGGGATAACCTAGTGTTGTTGCTTTCACTTTTTCCAATTTTGTGTTTATATGACATGATCAGATGAATAAAATACTGACTGGGAATAACCATCACGTTTTTAGCCAGTTGAACTTCCATTGATTCACTTATGCATTAATTCTTTTCCTTCATTCATCAAATATTTATTGGGCCCCCGTGATTTACCAGGAACTGTGACAAAGGCTGTGAATAGAGCATCTTTGCTTCTTTGCTCACCTGTACCCTGCTCATCTGATTCCCAATCTGGTCTTGTTTGCATGCTAAGTCAGTTCAATTCTAATTTCTTCAGTCTTCGTGCAGTCTCAATGCTTGTGTTTATTTCTCCGAGTTTAACTTTCTGTTTTCCATAACATGCTGTGGATGGGCTAACCCCTTTGTCTTCTTGCTTTGCATTGTAAAAAGATCTGTCTACCTTAGACTTGGATTCTTGAGCTCTGGAAGAGTCATTATTGTTCTTCAATTGGATTAGTAAGAAGTTTTGGGTAGACGCCATGGGGAGGAGATTTTGACATGATAAAAAGTGACTGAAGGTTTCCTAATGTGTTGGGAACAAAGGGGCAATATTAGACCCATAGAAGAAATGTAAGATAATATATTTCTCATATTTTAATATAGTGATACAACTTAGCTTAGAAGGATAGTTGTTATGTCCTTACTGTATATCTTAATATGTCTCAAAAAATGGTTGTTAAGTCCTATATTGGGACAACTCATATTTGATTTTTCACGGGCACTGGAACTGTTAATACTCTGTGATTTTCATTAAAGAGAGAAGTTACCATATGCTTTATTTATCAGATGCATGAGTTACAGAATTGGTAATTGATTTTGAATATTAAGAAGCCTATTTAATATTCTTGCCTGAAAGTAACACCATTTTACTTTTATAGGAAGGTGGGATCATGGATTACCAGCAAATAGGACCTATATTTCTTTTAATCAAAAAAGTGATTTTAATCTGTTTTAAGACATGGCATACGTATATGTTTCTGAGTCATATTGCACTTGAAACATTGATTTGGCATTAAAAATTCAAAAGAACATGTTAGCAAACAAGAGCCTCCATGATGATAAATCTTAAAATGTCCCTCAAAGAACTGCTGATTTCAAACGCAACTTAGTGCAATTCTCCTGATGTGCTATGAGTTAATCACAATAAATTGACTCACTGCAGAACCATTTAACACTGCCCTTTTAAAATTTAAAGAATGGGACTTCCCTGGTGGTGCAGTGGTTAAGAATCCGCCTGCCAATGCAGGGGACATGGGTTCGACCCCTGGTCTGGTAAGATCCCACATGTCGCAGAGCAACTAAGCCCGCGCGCCACAACTACTGAGCCTGCGCTCTAGAGCCCGCGAGCCACAACTACTGAAGCCCGTGCGCCTACAGCCCCTGCTCCGCAACAATGACAAGCCACTGCAATGAGAAGCCCGCGCACCGCAACGAAGAGCCCGCGCGCTCGCTCGCCACAACTAGAGAAAGCCCACGCAGCGATGAAGACCCAGCGCAGCCATAAATTTAAAAAAAAAAAAAAAAAATTGAAGAATGAAAATATAGCTTAAGTAATTGATGCTAAGTTGTTCTTTCTGACAACATTTAGCTAAAAGGTTTAATTGCTTCTTTAAGGTAGCACCTTTTTTATGGTACTTTCAGTAGAGACAGTAATTGTCTCCTTGCAAGTAAAGACGATTAGTCACCCATTCAGCTCCTGGAGTGTACCGACTGTTATTCAAATGCACTTGTGAGAGAAGGGGAGGCAAGCTATAATCCAGCCCTGTTTTATAGCATTTTGAGTGGGGATTCTATTTGTCAAAACATTGATCTTACTCATCCTGAGTCTGGCTAAAGAATGATGTCACTGTACAGGATTTGAAGGATCATGGATGGGTTGGAATCTATACTGAACTTATAAAACTTGCCAAAGACATGATTTTTGATCAATACAAAACAGTTCATCTTTTCTTCAGTGAGATGGAGGGGAGTAAAGCTTTGCATACCACTTGTATGGTACTTTGCAAAGCCCTTGGGGGTATGACGTCTGCTTGATACTCACAGCAACATTACAAGGTACTTCTTTTTCATTTATAAAATAAAGCCAAGACCTGCAACCTGCAATGTATCCAAGGCAATGGACAGAACTAAAAACCAACACTTCAGAATTCAACCCAAATAATCTTTCTATTAAAGGATATTATCTTAAGTGTTTGATGGTCAAGCACTTAAATCTGGTCTTGTAAACTGGTTTTTAAGTAAGACAGTAGCATAATAGTGTTAGGGAATGAGTGAGACCCTCTTTATTGGAAACCGACCGTTGGACCCTGGCTGATGAGAAAAGATGCTAGCAATCCCACATACTGAGTTCTGAGAACTGCAAGTGATTGTGCCAGCATCTTTCCCGGGAAGCTTACAAACGTGTCACTTCAGAGAGAGCCAGCTGTACCACCATCATCCCATCTTCACACCCTTTCCCTCTGCTCCCTTGCCCCACCTCTCATTTTTTGGAGGAGTGTAGTGCCTGTGAATAATTATAGCTTACATTCACTGAGCACCTACTGTGCCCCAAGCACAGCTCTGATTGCTTGAGAAGAGAACTCTCTCCTCCCTTCCACTTTCCAAGGGAGGGAAGGCACCAAGAGAATGATTTGTAATATTTTCTGGTAATTATGGAAAGAGGGAAGAAGCATGCTATTCCCAGGCCTGGTGTTTGATATCAATGACCGATTGACTTGGCCTCTTCTACAAGAGAGATTGTGCCAGGGATGTTTCAGAAAAAATGTATGGTAGATCATGGTGGAATACTACCAGGCAGAGATGGGCAGTACCACCCTTCTACTCTTGAATTTTCAGTTCCTGAGAGGAAAATGTATATATAAATGTGTGTGTGTATATATATAAATATTATATACATATATAAATGTACCTGTATATCTGTATATATATATTTATCTATATATGTATATATAAAATATATATTATACACACACACACACACACACACACACACACACAAACACACAAAGCAAGAAACAGAAAGAAAGAGAGTTTAAGGAATTGGCTCACATGATTTAGGGGCTGACAAGTATGAAATCTGTACAGCAGGCCAGCAGGCTGGAAACTTGGCTAAGCATTGATGTTTCAGTTTTTAGTCCAAATTCCTCATAGCAGAATGCTGGAAAATTCATCAGGGTTTTGATATTGCAGTCTTGAGGAATAATTTCTTCTTTTTGGGGGAAACCTCAGTTTTTTTTTTTTTCTCTTAATGCCGTCAATTGATTGGATGGGGCCCACCAATATTATAAAGAGTCATCTGTTTTGCTCAAAGTCTACTGATTTAAATGTGAATCACATCTAAAAAGTACTTTCACAGCAAGTGTTTGACAAAACAACTGGGCACCATAGCTTGGCCAAGTTGACACATAAAATTAACCATCACACATGGGATTAAGGCTTTTAGTTTAATGGCAGCAACATAGCTTGGAGGAAAGTGGAAAGTGCAGCAAAGAAATGGAAAGTGGTGCATCCACCTGGGGATATTGGCTAGAGGGTATGAGCAAATCTGACATGCGTTGAACAATGTCTAGATGATCAGTTTGGATGAGTCTATCATTAGTAGAGTCTACTGGAGCCAGTGGAACAGATCTTTCACACTAAATTCCTCCCTGACATATAGCTGGGTCAGCAGGTATGACAAAGTGGATTCACCATAGACAACAAGTTCCCTTCTGCTTTGGGGTCAAATACCATCCCCAGAAGGCTGGGGTGTATATGAGAGAAATAGACCACTTCTCTGAGATATTAGAATCTCACCCACTGGGGCACAGATGGGTGGGAGGGTGGGGATTTGATGAAAAGAGAGGAATTTAGCATCACTGAAGACGCTGATGTGACTACTGCTTTAATAGCAAACGTTTTTGAGAAAGTTTAAAAAAAAAATAACTTGAAATTACATTAATGGAGCTTGCTTTTTCCAAAGGCAAGAAGGTAGAAGGTAATAGAATATAGCTGGGAGGAAATATAAAATTAATACATATGTATACCACAACTAATAAGATTCCTCACTAAACTCATATTAGAGATCCTGCAAGATATTAGCTCATTAAATACTCATGACAACTGTATAATGCAAGGGCTTCTCTCTCCATGTATAGATGAGAAGTCTGAGTTAGAGAAATTATGTAACACAACCAAGATCACAAAACTACTGTGAGGCAGATCTGGGACATTTACTCTGGCGCATTTGGATTTGAAATGTATCTTTTTTTTTTCGTCCCGTGTTGCGTGCTGCATTTCCCTAAGACCTATTTCAGTGTAGACTTATCTGCTTGGTAGCTTTCTTATAAATGCAGCTTGAGTTGAGTGAGTCCTCATGCTGTTTTTGGAATTTCGTCACTTTTACCCAAAATTTTATCCATGTTTGACTAATTACTTCTTTAAATATTAAGAAGCAATTGGATTTGGCCACTATTCAATTGGAAAGGTGAATTTCTTTTCTTGTGAAGAGGTGTAGGAGTCATGTTTTGATTCTCAAAAGAGTTGATAGTATTTGCATATTTGAGTGTGCTCCAAACAATTTTTTAATCTTTTGAGGAGAGCTCCTTCAGGGGAAAGATTTTCTTGACAGAATGTTGTAGACTCATCCAGTTCTTTTGCTAAAGTTTCTTTTACCCCTTAACTTGTTAAACATTTTTTCTCTTCTCCATCTCTTATGTCAGATTATCCTTGATTAACACTGTTCCTCAGGCTTCCTTCTCTTTTGTCATATTATATAAAAAGAACTCATCGCATTCACCTCGGTTCCCCAGCTAAGGATTCGTAGTTCACCTACGTAATTGCTGTGTCCTGTAGCTCACAGTAAACCCTATGAGAAGTATTGGGGTTTTTTGTTTATTTCCTCTGGCAAGTCCTTAATGTTTTTACTCAGTTGTCAAGTAGACTTTTATTCCAAACAAGCTTAATAAATGACATTTCTAATTCAATTAACTTATTCCTTAATATCATCGTAGGTTAATAAAAAAATATATATATATATTAGTCATTTAGTACACATTGCTGTGTATCCTTAGCTTCAATGTTTTTAATTTCCTTGAAACACACTGAATACATTTATTAATATTTTTTAATTTAATGATTATTCCACATATACTAAGCTATATATGCACATAAATAAGTATATGTGTGTATAACTACAGGTTCTTATAGTTTCTTACAAATTAAAATAGCAAATATATCATCTTGTTTTGATAGCCTTTTCAGAGTCCTTATTAGTAGAATTATGTCTTTGTGGGAAATTGTAATATTCCATTTTTTATGATAGGGTGAAACAATGTTCTGATAATTTTAACAACAAAAGACTGTTCATTTTCTTGTTCACCTGAAGGCATTTAAAGGTTTAAAATGCAAGCCCAGAATCCAGCCATGTGAAAATGTGTTTGAATGTTGTGATTGTTTGTCTTCCCAACAACCAGTCCGTCTTGACCAATCCCAACAGCCCGTTTCCGCTGGTGGGCAGGGCAGTTCTAAAAGGTCTGCCTGCAGTTCTAGCTCCAGGAAAACACACTCTCCAAGTCCATTGCCTTGGTCAAAGTGATCAGTTCAGAAGTTGACTTGAGACGAAGATGATTTTTTCTGGGAATATTGGCACTCAGATACTCATCTGATCATCTCTGACCACTGATTAAATTCCTTTTTGGCTCTCCATAGCTTTTTGGAGAAAGTTCAAACACTTTCCTTCAGTATACAAGGCCGTTTGTAAGCCAATTCTGACTTCATTCTCTAGATTTATTTATTGCCTTCTCCTCTCCAACCCTGTCACACACCACCCACACACACACGCACACACACACACACACACACTCTCCCTCTCTCTCTTTCTCTCTGTTTTGGAAGCTCTTTTTACTAAAACTGCCCTAAATGAAAACTTTTCAGGACTTGGTGGCTTTGCACATTGCAGTTCATTGCCTGGAACTCCTGTGCTCTGCATTCCTCTCTCCCCACCTGCCCTGTACCTAGTTTTCTTTGGCCAAGTATCACCTCCACTTCCTTTGAGACTATTTTCTAAGAGAAACAGAGTTTGGTGTGATCATCTCCACTCTCACAACTTAAGCTTCATAGTCTGCCCTAGCATTCGTTACACTGCACTGTGATTATTGGTTTTATTATCTGTCCTTAGAAAACACTGTAACCTTGTAGAGAGCATGGACCTTATCTTAGTTGCCAGAATAGGATAAGAGGAAGAGTATGAACTTTGTAGTCCAATGGCACTTTACTTTAATCCCTGCTCAGATATTCCCCAGATGTACGACTATAAGCAAGTTCCTGTACTTCCCTGAGCTCGTCTCTATTACCTTTATTTTAAATAGGGCTACTAATGTCTACTCCTCAGGGAGTTTTTGTATATATGAAACACCACACAAAAACCACTTAACATGTTGCCTGGCACCTATTTTCTGTTATCATAAAGCATTCAGTGCGTTTGCTGAATAAATGAATGACTGCTTATAACTAAAATCAAAGAATCAAAGTTTGCAGGAAACTTAGATTTGATTCCCATGGAGATGTAGCTTCTGGAACACCATTCTAACACCTCTTAACATGATGTCCTCGAAGTTACCAATGACTTCCTAATTTTCCTTCTTTCTTTTAGGTTTCTTTGCATAAGATTAATTGCACCATTTTATTCCATCAGGTTCTTTCTGTATGTAGGTTCTATGATACATTAGATCTTTTTATGGAGCTTTGGGTCATCAGCAAATTTGTACAGTATGCCATCTTTATCAAAATCATTTATAATTTTTAAGGAAAATGAAGAACTTAGGTTACAGCAAGAAAATGACAGCAGCATAAATTTTGTATTTTCTTAAAACTCCTCCTGAAAACCAAGCAGACCAACCAGGGGATATATACCAAAGTTAAAAATCCTACAAAGAACCTCTTCTATACAAATAGGTGACAGAATCTATGGTGTTTTGATTATTTATAGCTGCTAAACAAACTACCGCCAAAACTTAGGCCATAAGATATGACCACTTGATTATATGTCATGATTTTGTGAGTCACAAATTTTGAGTCGTACTAATTTTTTGATACCACGTGGCATCAGCAAAGTCTACTCTGCAGTGTTCAGTTAGTCTATGGGCTGGTCAAGAGGGGCCATCATGGCTTCATTCTTGCCAAGGATGGCTAAAAATTTGGCTTGTCTGGTATTTTTGATGGAACACCTACACATTGTCTCTCCAGCATGGAGCCCTCAGGACTCTGAGTCAAACACCTTGCCTGGTGGTTCAGGTTTCCTAGAAAGAGTGCTTCAGTGAATAATACAGACACTTCCTGGTCTTTTACAACTTAGCCTCAGATGTCATATAGTACTACTCTGCCATAATCTGTTGGTTGAAGCAGTCACAAACTCTCCAGTATTAAAGGGGAGGGGACCTAGACCCTACCCCTGCGTGGGAACTATTGCAATAAATTTTCAGCCATGTTTTAAAGTCACCACAATCAATTTGTGGCCACAAATTATTTACATTCTTCCAAATGCAAAATACAAATACTCTTTGTAAATATCCCCCCACTTCTCAAGTTATATCCCATTATGGCATTAGCTCAAACTTGATGTCGAGGCTCTAGTCATACAGATTAAGTTCAGGTGCAAATGAGGTTCCTCAGAGTCAGTTCTTCTCAATCTGAAGACCATGAACTAAGGAGATAAGTTATCTGACCCTATCTTCCTCTGGCCACACATATATACCTAGTATACAATGATAGAATAGATAAAATTTAACTGCTATAGAAACTCCTGAGAAAAGGGGGGCAGAACCAGGACACATAGAAGTCACTGTTCTGTAACAATTCTGAAATCCAGCTGGACATGTTACCAGTTATTTGATTGGGGTTTTGTCCTGCTCCCTGGTAAAGATTTCTCTGGTTCTTGACTCTGTCCTCTGGACTCTTGGTTCTGCCTTGTAATTCTGTGACTTTGTTTACTTATTCCTTCCATTTTCATGTTTGAAACAGTAGTTTTCTTGGTCTGCTTGCTACAAGAAGAAATTTGCAGATCCAAAGGCTTGTTTTCATTTTCTTTACTTTTCATTTCATTACATTTTAATCACTTTCAATCCAAGTTGGTACAATTACTTTAAAACACTATATTTCTGAAATATATCTATTTATAATCCACTCCATTCGACAAAAACCATATCCATGAATGTGTGCTATAAGTCCTTCTAGATCTTGAGTTCTCTGTGAAGATGCTATAAGACACTAAAATTAAACAAGTCTTGGAAGCAGTATTGCCTATACCAGAAGGACTAAGAGACATATCCTTAGGATTATTAGATACTTTTTTGTTTTACTGAGGTTGTATGTGAGGCATTGCTCTACATATTTTTGAGATCTTAACGAAGTGTCTTGAAGGTACACCCCTGTTTCCCTGAGGCCAGTTGTCCTCAACTGAGGAGAAGAGGAGGACATTTGGCATTGTCTGGAGAAATTTTTGGTTTTCACAAATGGGGATGTGCTACTCGCATCTAATAGGTAGAAATGAAAGATTCTGCTAAACATCCTGCAATGCACCCAGTCCTCATCAACCAATAGTTATCCATCCCAAGATGTCAGTAGGACTGAGGTAGAGAAACACTAGTCTAAGCCCATTTATTTCTTTGAGAACATTTTGATGGAATGAAAGACTGTCTTAGAGCTTTTCCACTTCCCCCAAATGCTGATGAAAAAGTAAAAAGTTTGTCTTTTACTTCATTTCTCATACTAAGAGCACCCCATTGAGGTACAAACTCATGTTTTAAATATCCATTCCTATTCAACAGCCCAGACCAAAATTTAGTGGCATAAAACAACTACATATTCACAAGATACAGCTAGGAATTTATTATATTGTCCCAGATAGGTCAACACTGAGAAATATTGAACATTATAGATTTAAAAAATCTTCAGGTCTTTTGGCAAAACAAAAAATCAAGTAACATAAAAAAAATATCAAAAGCAAAATATTCTGCTGGAACCTAATGGAGCAACATTTTTGGAAGATATGCAAAGGAAGAAAATGTGAACCAAAGATTTTATATCTAGTTACAATTTTAAGTTTGAGTAGAAAGATCACAGGAAAACATGCAATTAAGAACTCAGGGAGTTTCACGTGAGACCATCCCAAGGGCTCTACTAGGAATGAGTTTCAACCAGGCACAAAATAACTGCAGAAACTTTTGGATAAATTCTGGAGGTAATCACTGAAAGTATCTAATTGTTGAACTAAAAGATGGGATAAGCATGTCAGATTAGTATAGGAGTTATAGGCACAGAAAAAAAATGGAACAACAAATAAATTAATTGAGAGGCAAGGAACACAACTCTTTACTTAGAAATTTGGCAATTAAAGTTGCAGAGAGAAAGATTTAAGCATTTCTATTAGAATTGCATGTAAAAGTGGCTAAATAGTCTAACTGATTAGGAAAAGTACCTCTTTCTAGAGCAATTTCATCTAATAAATGTGAAAGAAATGCTCAAATTGGAAAATCATCACTTTGACTTTGGCCTCGATCACGGATGGATAAACCACTTGTGAAATGTGAATGGGAATTTTATAATGAAGGGGTAAGGCTTTGCTCACATGAAGCTACTGATTTATCTTAATTTTAGTAGGATAACTAGACATAATCCTCTTGATATTATGTAATGTGAAGTATATAGCAACTGCTATGCTAAAAATTGGTAACACCAGAATCTAATCAATCTTTCAGAACTCACTTCCCATTTATAGAAAATACTAGAACTGAAGAACAAGTAAAAAACATTCCATAAGGAAACAAACAGACAAATTCACAATATGAAATATTCTAAGAACAAGTGTCCCTGTTCCTTTAACTAGTCAGTGGAGTGCATAAAGTCTTAATATTGTGGACCCAAACAAATTCTATTTACTGGGTTCGGTTGTGATGTTATTTTTTCAAGTACATGTTATTTGTTTCTTACATAGTTATTATCATTCGCATTTACTTTTTTTTTACATTTTTTAATTGACGTATTCTTGATTTACAATAGTGCATTAGTTTCAGGTATATAGCACAGTGATTCAGATATATATGTATATATACATATTTTTTTTTCTCTTGTTATTTATAGCTTTGTTGGTACAAGTTCCTTTGTGTGTTTACAGGAGAATTCACGTTCTCTAGATACATTGGTAATGGTCTCATTCATTAGATATTCACCGGGGAACTATTGTGCCAGGCACCGTGCTGGGTACTGGAAAAAACGTGTAAATATAACCAGGAGCAGGTCTGTCTTTAAAGGATTGACTGTTCTTTGCTTTCCGTCTGCTTTATTGCTGGGCGTTCTGAGTTTCCTGTGCAAATCTGTAGTCGTTTAACATTCAGGGAGAAGTCAGGGGTCGGGTGGGTGGGGAGGGTCAGGGAGCTGGGGTTCGGGGCTGTTGTTTTCAAATTTTTGATCTCAGCTTTTCTAAGGTTTCCGGGCTTATAGAAAATATTCCTTTCATATTCTATTCGTCTGCTCTGATGCCCTGAGCTTTATCATCTACCACTTCAAAGTATAAGACTGCAGTTTTCTGCTGTCACAGCTGGGCGAAATGGGGAGTGCTTCCAGGCTAGAAAGCCATAAATCCACAATTCTTCATGAAATCGGTGTCTTTTAGGTATAAACTCTTTTCAAGTTTCTTCTCACTGTGGTCATTTTTCCATTGCTTTCAAATTACCTCTTTGAGTATTGTTCAAGTTTTATAATTATTACCTGATGGTTGAATTGCCAGCCCTCTTTATGTCATCGTTATTTTGGACCCTGCCCATTTTTATCCTGAGCCACTTATTTTAAAGAAAAGATAAGTATTTTATGAGATCTTGGATTTTCATTTGAAGAATGGCTACAAGATCTTCACAATTTGCTTAGGGTACACATTTATTTCTAATAGAGGAAACGTCTCATAGTTATTTTTTTCTTTGTCCGTTATATATTAATGACAAAAATAATTCCAATGACTAGATTTAAATATATCCTAGCGGGACAAATATTTTAATAACATTTAAATTTTAAAAATTTATCTATATTAGATAAGACTTTCCACGAATTGCTCAGACTAGCATTAATATCTCAGAGGAATAAAAATGTAAAAAGAATCAGGTATAATAATATCCAATTGTGTAAAATTATATATCTGATCATATATCACTTCATGATCCCTTATCTGAAATCACTGGGACCAGATGTGTTTCAAAATTCTGTAGGTTTTAGATTTTAGAAAGGTAATACCGTGTTATTTCACCCTTCAAGAAGTGCTTGGGGCAACCCAATATAATCAAACACGTTAATATTTTTGCTGTGAAATGTATAAATATTATAATGGAAGGAATGATGAACCTGTACTAGTTTATGTCAGGACTTATCAGGATTTATCACAAATGTCTACATAAAAATTTTGCTTTTAATTTTTCTTTTTATTTCAGAATTGCAGATTATTCACTTCTATATGCAAGGACTTATTTCTGATTGGATTATAACTAAAGCCACAGGGTTGTGTAGTTTCAGATTTTTTCACCTTTCTTGTTATATTTTTAATTCTTTAAAATGTTTATACAATTAGATGTATTATTTAGGTGATAGGAAAAAGGTATTTGTTAATGGTCTTACAAAAAATTTTATATTGTTATTAGGACCTCTACTGAAAAGAGTTTATATTTAGGTTTCACCATTTTAAAAGTTGATTGCATACTCTTTAGACAAGGGGTCAGGATTATATGGCAACAAATTGCTACCTTGTTGAAGGTCTTGCTTTAATGAATGAATAATAGTGGTTGATTCATGATTTACACATCAAAGCAGCAGGTAAGCAAAGCTGGTCACTGGTATGATGCTTTACTTATCGGTACAGACCATTTATTGTAGGAAAAGGTGAATGTTATTGATGTGCTTGAAAAAGATTTTTCTCTTGAATGTCTTCCAGTCCTGTTCATTCTATCCTTTTGCTAGCTGAGTTGATTTTCCCAAGCATAATGCAAAGGTAAACCTTCCTTTAGTCTTTACTCAACTATAAATAACAAATTAATTTTTTCTAAATGAGATTTCACAGTGCCTAATAACACAGATTTCTTCATTTCCGTATGCTAAGAAATGATAAGTTTTAACTCTCTCGTCCTTGTTCAACTTACTATTCCAGTAAATTCTTCAGTGCTGTTGGACTTGATTCTCATTCTTCTCTATTTCTCTGAATGATTCATCTACATTTTTCTGAAGTTGGTAGAGGCCTTATACATAAAAGAAATAGGCAGCATTAGGAAAGGGACAGAAGAATCAGAGCTCAGATTTTTATGCCAGGAGTTTCCGGTGCAAGCAAGAAAGGGTATGGATTTCTTCACACAAGTTGTCTTCAAATGATATTCTATTTAGACATGTAAAAAAAGTAAACCTATATGTAAGCTTGGTATTCTGTTTATGTATAACTGAATCACTTTGCTGTACATCTGAAACTAACACAGTATTGTTAATCAACTATATAGAGTATAAAATAAAAATGTTTTAAAAAGTATGTTCTTCAAGAAAAGAAAGAAACAAAAGAATTCATAGAAAATATATTATGTATTTGAGCTTAGAATCAAAAAAAATTATTTGCCAACATTGTTTAATTTTGCTTGTATAGAAATTTAGTTGAAGCAGAGTCTGTCATTTCCAGCTAGCCTAATATTTGTTAATAAATAATCTTAAAGAAATAGAAGATTGTTGACACATTGCTTTGAGAAGTAAAGCCTTGAGTTAGTCATTTTATTATATCAAATAGACTCAGTAATTCTCCAACATTTTATGTCTTATAAAATTTAAATTAAATGTATATATCTACTTGTTGCCTATCTTGTCATCATAATTTTGAGTTCTTTTCCTGACTGCTTACCAAGCAAGACAAAGAAGTTTCTTTATAGTAGTAAAAGACCTGTTTTAATTGTTACAAAGATTATTATTATTAATGATAATTAATAATAAAAATTATTAACCTTGAGGCTAAAATACATTTGTTATTAAAAAACCCGTACATTTTAAAAAGTTTCATTGGAGCCAAGAATATAGAACTGAAATAAATGGTGTTGGGAAAACTGGACAGCCACATGCAAAAGAATGAAACTAGACCCCTATCTTACACCATATACAAAAATCAACTCAAAATTAATTAAAGACTTGAACCATAAACCTGAAACCATAGATCTCTGAGAGGAAAACATAGCGGGTAAGCTCCTTGTCATAGATCTCGGCAAAGGCTTTTTGGATTTGACACCAAAAGCTAAGGCAACAAATGAAAAAATAACCAAGTGGGACTATATTAAACTAAAATGCTTCTGCACAGCAAAGTAAAACATCAACAAAATGGAAAGGAAACCTACAGGAAGAGGGGGAAAATATTTGCAAATCATATATCTGATAAGGGATTACTATCCCAAATTTATGAGTAACTCACACATCTCAAAAGCAAAGAAACTCAAACAATCTGATTTAAAAAAATGGGCAGAGGACCTGATAGCTCTAATTTCTTTCTTTTACATGTAGTTGTCCAGTTTCCCAAGGACCACTTATTGAAGAGACTGTCTTTTCCTTGTATAGTTTTGTCTCTTTTGTCGTAGATTAATTGACCATATGTGTGTGGGTTTATTTCTGGGCTCTCTATTCTGATATTTGCAAATGTATGTCTTATAAGGGGCTCATATCCAAAATATATAAAGAGATCATACAACTCAATAAAAAAATCCAACAACAACAACAACAAAAACCAGATTGAAAAGTGGGCAGAAGACCTGGATAGACATTTTTCCAAAGAAGACATACAAATGGAAAACAAGTACATGGAAAGGTGCTTAACATCACTAATTGTCAGAGAAATGTAAATCAAAACTACGAGATACCTCACACCTATTAGAATGGCTGTCATCAAAAAGACAACAAATGACAAATGTTAGTGAGGATGTGGAGAAAAGGAGGCTTTGTGCACTGCTGGAGGGAATGTAAATTGGTATAATCACTATGGAAAACAGTATGGTGGGTCTTCAAAAAAATTAAAAATAGAACTGCTATACGATCCAGCAATCTTACTTCTGAGTATTTACCCGAAGAAAATAAAAGCATTAATTTCAATTGATATATGCACTCCAATGTTCATTGCAGCATTATTTACAATAGCCAAGATATGGAAGCAACCTAAGTGTCCATCAACAGATGAATGGTTAAAGAAAATGTAGTATATATGTCCAATGAAGTATTATTCAGCCATAAGAAAGAAGGAAAGCCTGTCATTTTCAACCACATGAATGGAACTTGAGGGTATTATACTAAGTCAAATAAACCAGACAGAGAAAGACAAATACTGCACAATATCACTTGTATGTGGAACCGAAGGGAAAAAAAGTCAAAGTCATAGAAACAAGGTGTAGAAAAGTGACTGCCAGGGTCTTTGGGGTGGGAGAAATAGAGAGAGGTTGGTAAAAGGCTACAAACTTTCAACTATAAGATGAAAATAGTTGAGGATCTAATGTAAAACATGGTGACTATAGTTGATGACATTGTGTTATATGTAACTGAAACTTTCAAAGAGAGTAGAACTTAAATGTTCCCTACCCCACACAAAAAGATAAATATGTGAGGTGATGGATATGTTAATTAATTAGATGGCGGGAATCTTTTCACAATGTAAACATAAATGATCATGAGGTACACTGAAAATATCTTACAATTTTATATGTCAATTGTATGTCAGTTAAAATGGAAAAGAAAAGAAAGTGGAAGAGGAAAAAAAAACAAAGGAAATAATCACAAAACAAAAACAAAGACAAAAAGGCTTATCATAAAAAACTATGTTCACTCAAATTTATAAACTTTTCCAATCATCAGTTTTCATTTATCCACTAAGTGTGGGTTGTGATTAGTCATTAGTGGCATCACTAATGTAGTTCTAATTATCTTAACTAGTTAACAAAGACTATGCATATCTTTATAGAGTTAAAATGTCACTTTAACAGATTATAACTTTAAAACCAGTGCAGAATCTCTCAGTTGTCTCTCCAGAGCTTAAATACATATCTTAGAAGATCCCAGGTACTGCCTAGATCATCTCATAAATTACCATGGTTCTCCTTCCTATCACCTGATAACAGTGTGTCTGTTGGATGGAATATTCACACTTTCTACTCATTTCATATACAATTCACTGATTCTTATATTAATTTAGGAGAAGAAACAACTTAGCTGCAAAGATAATACAATCTGTTCCTGCAAAAACATGACTAGTTGATGGGACTCTCTTTAGAGTCCTATAATTATTTTCATAGTAGGCTAATAAATGGCAGGAGTGTGTACAGGGAGTGTGTGATCAGGTGGACTCAGTGCTCCAGTGTGACTTGCTTGCCCCATTGGAATTGTCTACATTTTAGAGAACTTTTTGTAGTAACTGTATTAAAGTATAAATTTCAACAACTAACAATTAATTTGCATTCCAATATATAGAAAACATGTGTTAGACTGTTATTTAATTTATTAATGAAGAAACCAGCAGGATGAGAAAGTCAATTTAGAGGAAAATTTGATAGACAGATTCTGTATAGTCACTAGAATAAATAATGCTGGAATAAGATTGCTAGATAAGATCTGAAACTGTCAATGCCCTGAAGAGCAATACAATTATGACCTTTATTGTTATCTTTTCTATCAGATGGCAATAATTTGCATCTCTAGCAGCCAAAACCATTTATAACTTATTAATCTTCTACAAGTCTAACTTTATGTAGTCTTGACCTGATTGATGGTAGTCAGTAAGTCAACCAGTGTTACACTAGATAATTAGATAGTACTTGGGCCTGTTTGACAAGGCATCAGTATAATATTGAAGAAACATCAAGTTTAGCTATATTTTTAAGTTTCAGATAATATTTTATTAACAATTATGGGTTTTTTTGTAAATTATAAACCTCTTTTTTTTTCCCTTTCAAAATTTTCTGGAAGTATAACCACATTCTCCAGAGAACCACCAAACCCTGAGTTTCTGTAGTATAGTTATAGTCATGAATGAATATGTAAGATTATCTGTAGGGTCTTTAAGATAATCTTTAAAAAAGATTGGCACATTCTATAATTTTGGACTTATTTATTTTATATTAGCCATATGTAGAGTTATAGATAACTGCTTAAAATTTAGTTCAATTTTGTACTTTGCAATTTGAGTAGTTTTAGGATTCTGGGATATTTTGCTGAATTTCAATGTCAGAGATGGTAAAGTTCAAGAAAGTTCTATCTGTCTGAAAACAGACCAAATTCTGGGAGTCCCACCAGAAAGATATAATGCCTAGGTTGAAAGCAACATAGGTAAAGAAAAAATGTTATACTTCCACTGTAGCTATCTGTTTCTAGATATTCCTTCAGCTTGTAAGCTTGGGGAAAGATGTTGAAATCCAGGTAAGTCCATGTGTTAGTGTTATATTCAAGAACTTTTAGAGTTTGAAAAAGATATATTACATTAAAATATATGTACATATAATTATGGGTTATATTTTGCTAGGTAATTTTACACTGAGTTTACTATGGTTGTGGTTTGATGTTGTAAAATCATAATGAATTGGGTTTGGCACTTACCCATACTTTGGAAGACTGGTAAACCATGAGAAACAGAGCATTGTAATCTGTATATCAGGGTAGCTGTGTAGCACTGATTCATCAGGGACTATCAGAAGAGACCAAACCAAGGAAAAGGAGATTTGACCAACAGCTCTAAGATTATAGTTTTTTACAAGGTCAAGCATCTACCTTGAAGAGAGCCAAGCAAACTTAGTAAATCTTGAACAAATCATTTTTGCAGGTATTCACAGTATGATTTTCTAGAGAGCTGAGTCTTCTCTGATGTGTGAGGTGAAGATTATCTACTCACTTAGAAAGTCCCTTGGTCTAGGAGAATATAAAAGTTATCCAACAGAGAAGAAATGATTTGGATATTTTTACTTATTTGACTCATTAATCAAAGACAACTGAGGGCAGTCTCTTTAGAACTTACTGATAACTTTGTCTCTGTTAATGCTTATGAGTCATTAGTACTTATTGAAAGTGGTTGACAGGTGTTCAAAGAAATTTCACTATGAACTGGATTTTAAAGATTATTTAATTGATTTAATTTACTTTGACTTCCCCAAGATAACTTAACTAATTAGAAAGAAAATTTGGAGTTGCTCAGTCCAATGATTTTTTAATAAGAATTAGCACCTTCTCTTCTTACACATAGTCACATTTATTTATCATTCATGTATTTTATCAGTCACTGTCTATTGACTGTCTACTATGTGATTGATCTACTGTGTGATCCCTGAGCCAGGGATTTCAAAATTATTCAGACATGCAGTTCCTGCTCATGAGAGCACAGAATTTAGTGTCAGGTATTAGGTATTAACGAGGATATATTATACTTACATGAAATAGGTATTCGAGAGTTAAACAAAATTTTCTAGAGGAGGTAGAGATGAATTTTTGATGGATTGAAAGGATTTACCAAGGAAAGTTTCAAAGAGTCAAATTAAAGCATGTCCTTAAACCATAGAGCTACATGAACAAGGGGATAGAGAATGGCTTTCTAGAAAGAGGTATGATTATGACAAAACCATCATAGTGGAGAAGAGAGCTTGTGTTCAACAAATGACTCCGAACAAATTAGCTAAAATATATGATACATACATATAAGAGGAAAAAGATAAGACCAGAAAGATAGATTGAAACCACATTTTGGCTGATTTGGAATACCATGCTGTGGTGTTTAAAGTTGGGAAGAAATTTGGAGCAGATAAAATGTTTTGAGCAAGAAAATAATACATTCACAAGTTTTTTTTCTTTTATTTTTTTTAAAGGTTAAACAGGCAATCATTGAAAGTTGAGAGTGTGCATACTGGAAGTAAGAAGAAAAATTAGGAGGCTGCTGCAGTAATAGAAATAAGATCAAAGGAGAGCCTCAGATTTAGTTGTGGTAGGAAGCAGAGAACAGCATTGCTAGTGAGAGCAAAGGGAAATTAAGTAACAGTCATTTTAAGAAGGAATCCATGTTAGATATGTTGAATTTGAGATATGGTTTTAGAGAGAAAGACATCATGGACCTAATCCAGTCCAAATGCATCACAGTACAAATAAATAAACCAAAACTCAGTTTAGGCTAGGAGGTTCAACTGCAGATAAATATTCATTAATCGTCAGCAAGAAGAGATAGTTGAAGCTCTAGACATGAATGATATCACAGAAAGGAACTGGGTAGACAGACAGTAAAATAAAGAGTAAGGCAGATCTTTGGCAAATATCTCCTTTCAGATAGAAAGAGTAAGCAAACAAGAAATGTCGAGATGTAGGATGAGAAATGGGTTAGAATTGTGATTTATGAGAACATTAAATATTGATGAGCGTTAAATATCTTCATATCACAAAGTCTGCGTAAAGGCCATTGACTTTTATTCAGTAATTCATTGAGTTGCTTTCTCACTCAGAAAGTACTATTGAATTCTTATAATGTGTCCAGCCCTCTGGTAGGTATTTAAGATATGATAATAAACAAAATGATGTGATCTATGTTCTTAAATGGCTTATAACCCTGCAGACAAGAAGAACAAATATTTATCAAATAATCATCACACATAAATTTTTTGAAGTTTTAGTAAGTACCAGGAATAAATGATTCAGGGTACTGTGAGGATGGAGGCTCTAGGCATATGCGTGAGGAACTGGATGGTGGAGGACAGAGAATCAAGTGAGAAGAATCAGTCATAGGGGCCTTCACTTCACTTGTAAGGGCCTTTGAGCTCTCAAATTCTACGTTTTCCCCAGAAGAGACCATTAGGCATCCCTTCTTGGAGACCCCGCTCTCACATACAGTCATGTGATTATTATGTGGTGATAACTAACCAAAGAATCCCACGTGGCATTCGGTACAAGGGACAGAAAGTTATTGCTTAAGTATGCAACATGCCCAAAACCATATAGCCAACAGCTGGTGGAGCTGGGCTTTGCACAATGGCTTTTATTTTTCCAAGGCTTCAGGTGTCTCAATGGCCTAAATTAGTCATTTACTGAAAGATATTGTTCATTAACCAAAGTCAATTTAATAGTTTAGTTCCTTGTTGATCATTAGTCTTTTCATTAGCATAACTCTCAATACATGCTTGATTTGGAATAGGTAAGTAGAAAAATTACTATCCCTTATTTAGGTAACTTGCTTCTGACCACACTTAATGTGCAAAATTCACATGCATACTTCTGCCTGTACAAAGTAGAACTAATATGGATCTTTCAGGAAAAGTTCAACTCATTTGTAGTAACAGAATTTCAACATCTCCACACTCAAACCGTAATTGTCATTTGGTAATTAAAAGGACTGTATTAAAAAAAGCTGTTGACAAGCAAGAAGATAAATGACACAGAAACACCAAGATAAAAGAGCATCGGTAGGTGACAAATCCTTCCCTTTCTTTGAGTTACTAAGGCAAAGGCTCATTTTTCAAACATGACAGGATTGCTTAAATAACTAGCATTTCTCTCTGGGATATTTGGGATGTCACACTATGGGAGAAGCCAATGAAAAAGCCATTTCGTTTTTTGAGTTCTTTCCAGGAAAAGAAAAGATGCTTTCTAATTGGGTAGATGGAGGAATTTGTCATTCATTAAGGAAATGAAACCTGTACAATATTACAACATTGCTTTATGGGCTAAAGGACCTCTAGAAAAGATGTTGCCAAAGAATAAATCTCTCTTTATTTGAGCTAGATCACTGCAAAACTAAGCATATTTCAAATGCACAAAGGAAATTTTTCATTCTAAATAAAACTTATATGAAATTCTTTCATTTTTTTTAAAAAAAATTCAGTAATAACGCTATCATTTTGTACACTGAATTTTTCATGAATAAGTCATATTCTCTAACATCTAAAGTTTAGAGTCTGTACAGCTGTTAAATAAAACTGCAGTTATTTTGTGTACTTTTTATCTTATTGAATTAACTAAGGAAGTTACAACACACTAACCCATGCTACTGTGTCTGTAATGTCTTTTATTTGACAATAATTCCCTGAGAGAAGCAATTTGAAAAACATTAACTGAAGAATCTTACATACTCACACATCTGGATCCCTGATTCCTAAAATGAAGTGGAGTGACATTACTCCCAAATTGTATGAAGTTGAATAAAGCCCCAAATTCACCATTAGGCAGATGAAGATGATAATGTTTAGTCCAACAATCTTAGAGTCACTAATTGTTGCTCTTGTTTTTTTATACATCAATCGATCCTTTATAATTTTACATCCCAGAATATTTTCCCTTACCTAACATTTTTTAATTGGAAGAATTTCTCATAGAAAAAGTGCATGAAAAATAGAAAAACAAGACTTCTATTTTATGCCCATCCTCATGTATCCAATGAATGGTTTAATGAAATGGTGGCTATTGAATAACGTAAATAGAGAGAGCCCTAAGAATTAGTTTAAAAATCATTGTAGGCAAGTGGGAAGCAGAAAGTCATGGAAAGTCCCAATTCCCAAATCCACCCCATCTCATATGGACTTAAGATATCCCAACAACCTTGTAATAATACATGAGATTTATTTTAGAATGAAATTGATAAGGAAATGATTATTTGGCAGCCTCAGTACAAAAAGGTTTATTAGCAGTCAAGCGTGAAGGACCATAATTAAATTTTTATAAATATGGAATTAGGTACAGACCTCAACTTAAATCTCAAAATCACCTTCTAGGGAAAAGCAGGTTGGGATGGGAGAAAAGATGAGAAATAGGGTACATAGGCGGAGTGTGTGATTATCAACTTTGTAAATACCTGAACTTCTGAAACTTTCACTGATGACTTATTTACTCCCAACTGCATTTAATGAGAAAAACAAGCATTTCATTTCAACACGTTAAGCAAGTTTTAAAAATGGTCCGGAGAACCGACAAAATACTGATTTAAATCAGTATGATACTCAGATGAGGTCCTGTTTGTTTTTACAAAAGTTGTTTTGGAGTAGATTGACTGAGAGCCTGAGTATGTGTGTGGCTGGTCCCATCAAAGGGAAGATCTAATAATATACATAGCAGAGGTGACTTATGTGTGACACAATGTCCACCAGCTCCATGGTATTACCTATCTCAGATTATTACCTTCTTTAGTTTATTACCTACCACTATTACCTGTCTGACTCTGCCATGGCCTAGATTGATATACAGGATCTATTTGTGAGGCTAAAATTCTTTCAGAAAATTTGCTAAAGGAAAAGAAGCATAAGAGGTATCTATTATAAAATACTGGCATTATGATTTGAAAGTCAAACCTCTCTAGCACAGGCAGCTAAATGATATTATTTGTCAAATGCCAAGAATTCATCGAAAAATACATTTTTATGGTTATCGAAATGATGGAACTTCTCAGCCCCTTACATTAGATAACACCCAGCCATGGACTATTGCATTTAAATTCTAGAAATTGTGGATGGCCTTCTGAGATTTTATGACTGCCTTGGAATCTTAAACACTCTCTCTTTGAAAAAGCTAGTTTCAAATCACCTTCTCTGGCTGGTGGCTAAGGAATTAGTTTTTTTTCTCTAAAATTATTTTTTGTTGTTCAAATGATGAGTCAAAGTTTAATTTTCGAAAGGTAAAAAGTGAACATGACTCTTATAGAAGTAGAAAATGAATGTGTCCAAAATTGTTTTACTCATAAATGAGAGAGTTAACAGGAATATTCAAAGCTGGTTCAAAGAATACTTGAGGGACTGGGTATGCATGAGCATTTAAAAAGGAAAAGGAGTGTTAATGTTGTTATCCTATAGGACATACCTACAATTTATAGGTTAACATCCCCAAAGGCAATAAAAACTTAACATTAGTAGTTTTCTTTTTTGTTCAGAGATAACATTTGCATTTTTAATGAAAAAAATCTACAATTTAATAACTAACTTCATATATCTAGGACTTTAATCACTAGTAGATAGCAAGTCACACAAAGAAATAGTCCCTTAGCAAGTCAATTATCCTTGGGTGAATCTTAAAATACTTCATGGTGGCTACCGTTTCTTTACAAGTTGTGGATACTTTTTAAAAAATATGTTTTGATGTAAAAGAAAGTGAAAATAAGTAAAAAAGAATCAACCAAAATGCTATTGTATACTCTGGAATATTTACTGGCTTAGGATATGTAGGACATGAAGTGTGAGCTCATTACTACTGGCCAAATAATACCTACTTTATGTAAGGCTCCTGGGTTGTCAGTATTCAAGACAAAATGGGAAATTGCAAATTGATGGCACTATTTATTTGAAGATTGTATATTATATTAACATGAATTAAAATATGTAAATTATAGGATTTATGGAATTACTGAAAAATAGCTCAAATGCAAATTTATTATCTTTAATAATAATACACTTCAATGTACTGTTTTTTTTCCAAAGATTTTGTTTGTCAGCTGACATCAAAGTGGTTAGAATGAATACAACTATTATAATAGTGTATTAATTTATTTTTTAATTTTTAAAAAATTTTCCAAGTTTTTCTTGTAAAAATTTCCAAATATACAGAATATGTGAAAGAATATTACAATATTCACTCTAATTCAACAATACTACCTAATACCCAGACTCAACAATTCAACAATTAACATTTTGCCATATATGCTTTATCTGTATATAAATGTTTGTAAAACATTTTTTTTTTGCAGAATCATCCCAAAGTTGTAGACAAGACACACCACCCAAACATGTTGCAGTAGGCACCTCTAAAAATAAGAACATTCTCTTTCATAATCATAATACTATTATCAGGCCTTGAGAAAATAACCAATCTTGCTAATATCTATTACCCATACCATATTCAAATTTGTTCAGCTTTCCTCAAAAATCATCTTTTATAGCAGATATGTTCTTTTGAGCCAGGTTCCAATCAAGGCTCACTTATTGCATTTGATTATTATGTTTTTTTCCTCATTTGTCAAACTAGAAGAGTCCCTTCCACGTTTTCGTTTTTCTTAATATTGGCTTTTTGAAGAGACAAAGTCAGTTGTCTTGAAAAATGTACCACATTCTGGATTTGTCTGTTTCCTCATGGTGTTATCTTGTTCCTCAAGTCCCACAAGGTATTCCAGATTTGAAGCAGTTCACAAATACATTAGAATACAGTGAAACAACTCAAATTTTTATAAAGCAAGGCCAGTGAAAATACAGATGAACTAGGAAGATAAGGAGTTCTAAAAGAAGGAAAAGTTTGTATTAGAATAGGATGGACGTAAAATCTTATGCAATTCCTCAGGTTGGGCTAACAATAGACTAAGCTTCGTGGTAACCCAAACAAATAAACAAACAAACTTTATTTGCTTATGAGTAAAGTATACATGAATTCCTCAACTACTTTTCCAGTTCTCATGTCTTAAAGAAACTTCTCTATGGGATACTGAATAAAGTAGCAGATAGCCTCATCAATAGCTACCTTTATATGGCTGTTTCTTAGAAGGATAGAAAGCAAGTTCCAGGAAAGCTGGACACTGATAGGTCCCAATTTTCCAGAACAGTACCTGGCACAGGAGAGGTTTCAATAAATATTTGTTGAATGAATGAATGAAAAAGGTCTCCCACTTTTAGCTGAAGGCATTACACTAAATCTCAACCAAATGAAAACAATTCTTCAAGGGGCACAAAAAAGCATTACATATTGTATCTAGAAGAAGAAATAAGTGGCCTCTATGTCCTTCTTAACCTTCCCATTAGGAAAGGTTTTGCTAAAGTAGAACAGCAAACAGTTTGAGATAATAAATATTCTGGCATATTTTGATTTACAGGTGTTTTGTGTGGTTGGTAATCCCATCGAACTGCATCTTCTCCTTAGGCAAAATCAATATCATGGATTGATTTATCATTTTTTCCCTAAATCACAAGATTTTGGTTTAAATATACATGGTTTAACAGCCTCTCCAGTTGGATTACGAGGAAAGTAGAAAACTGAAAGACAAGAATATTTTTACAACATAGTCTCAGAAGACAAAAAAGTAACTGAAGCAAGGGTAAAACTCCCAGAAAATGGCTTTCCCTCCCTTTCACAATTCCTCCCTTTTCTTCTCCTCATTCTTCTCATTCTCTCCTTCTTCACAGTTGGTTTTTCTTTTTCTGGTTATAATGATCATTGCAAAAGATTCAGATAGTGCAGAACTGTACAAATAAGTAGAAAGATATTACCCATAATCTACCTTAAAATAACTGTTATTAAAATTTTGGTGTATAATAGAGTTTTTCTATGTACAGACATAAAACAACATATTGTTTATTTTATTTCTTTGAACTCCACTCTTTTGGTATGAATATTTTGTGCACATCTTTCATACAGCTAAATATAGGTCCACATGCTAATTTTTGATGACTGCCTACAATTCCATTTCATGAACTTTCCAACTTTTATTCAACCAGTTACTCACTGATAGCACTTAAGTTGTATTGGATTTTTCACTATTATAAACCACACAATAATATTGTGCAAACATCTTTGTTTACTTATCCTATGATTTGCTTAGGATAAAGTATTTGAAGTAGAATTTCTGGCTACAATTTTTATACATAGACGCTTATTACCTACAGGAAAGTATCTCTCCCTAGTGGTGTTCACAGTATGTAGTTCCTATGCACTCATGAGAGTGGATTTGTTCTTTTTAGAATGTGCCTATCCAAAAATTAAAAGTGGCATCCTTTTTTTGTGAATGTGCATTTCTTTGATTATTAGAAGGTTGAATGTTTTTCACATGACTAACTGATTTCTAATGTGAATAGCTTTTTTACCTCCTTAGCTTATTTTTCTCTGAGGTGGGAGAAAATGTTTGTCAGGGAAAATATCTGTCTTTTCCTTTCTTGATTTATGAACTCTTTGCATTATAAGGAAAACATACCTTTGTCTCTTATATATTTTCCAATTTTTCCCACAGTTGATCAGTTATTGGGGGATGAAAGGGGTAAAAATTTCTTGTTTTGCTATAATTTTTAAATGGACAGTCTATCAAAATTTTCTTCATGATTTCTGGTTTTGATGTTAAGCCTAAAAAGGCTTTATTAGCCTAAATAATACTGATATTTAACTATAAGTTTTAGAACTTCTTTAATTACTTGTATTTATAATTTACTAAGAGTTCTTAACAATACAAGTGATTATTTCATTTAGCTCCAAATGGAATTTATTCTAGCATAAAATGTGACATAGGAGTATAATGTTTTCAAAAAGTTACCTGCCACAATATAATTTATTGAACAATTCATACTTACCACACTGATTTCCCAACATGTATACCATATATTAAATTCTTACATAAAGTTGGATCCATTTCTGGTCTTTTTCTTCTATTTCATTGATCAGTCTAACCATTCTGGAAGCAAAATCACTACATTTTTATGCAATTTTATAATATATTTAAATATGTCATAGGACAAGTCCTTTTTTGTTAGTCTTACTTTCTCAGAATTTTTAATCTCTATTTGAATATTTATTATTCCAGATAACTTTATAAAATTTTCCAATTTCAAAAAAACCCTGGAATTTTCATGAAAATTGCTTTAAATTTAAGAATTTATTTTTTCCAGCTACTTTAACATTTTTTTGCTACTGTACTAAATTATTTCCTCTTTCATATTTTCTAAACTACTATTGTTGCTACATAAGAAAGCTATTGTTTTTTTTTGTTAAATTTTTATCTGATTCACCCACTCAATAATTTTTTTTAATCTTTATTGGCCTGTATAATTGCTTTACAATGGTGTTTTATTTTCTGCTTTATAACAAAGTGAATCAGCTATATATATACATAGATGCCCATATCCCCACCCTCTTGTGTCTTCCTTTCACCCTCCTTATGCCACCCCTCTAGGAGGACACAAAGCACCGAGCTGATCTCCGTGTGCTATGCGGCTGCTTCCCACTAGCTATCTATTTTACATTTGGTAGTGTATATATGTCCATGCCACTCTCTCACTTTGTCCCAGCTTAACCTTCCCCCTCCTCGTGTCCTTAAGTCCATTCTCTACATCTGCCTCTTTATTCCTGTCCTTCCCCTAGGTTCTTCAGAACCATTTTTTTTTTTTTTAAGATTCCATATATATGTGTTAGCATACAGTATTTGTTTTTCTCTTTCTGACTTACTTCACTCTGTATGACAGTCTCTAGGTCCACCCACCTCACTACAAATAACTCAATTTGGTTTCTTTTTATGGCTGAGTAATATTCCATTGTATCTATGTGCCACATCTTCTTTATCCGTTCATCTGTTGATGGACACTTAGGTTGCTTCCATGTCCTGGCTATTGTAAACAGAACTGCAATGAACATTGTGGTTTTCTGAATTATGGTTTTCTCAGGGTATATGCCCAGTAGTGGGATTGCTGGGTCATATGGTAGTTTTTTTTTAGTTTTTTAAGGAACCTCCATACAGTTCTCCATAGTGGTGGTATTAATTTACATTCCCACCAACAGTGCAAGAGGATTCCCTTTTCTCCACACCTTCTCCAACATTTACTCTTTGTAGATTTTTTGATGATGGCCATTCTGACCAGTGTGAGGTGATACCTCATTGTAGTTTTGACTTGCATTTCTCTAATGATTAGTGATGTTGAGCATCCTTTCATGTGTTTGTTGGCAATCTGTATATCTTCTTTGGAGAAATGTCTATTTAGATCTTCTGTCCATTTTTGGATTGGGTTGTTTGTTTTTTTGATATTGAGCTGCATGAGCTGCTGGTAAATATTAGAGATTAATCCTTTGTAAGTTGCTTCGTTTACAAATATTTTCTCCCATTCTGAGGGCTGTCTTTTTGTCTTGTTTATGGTTTCCTTTGCTGTGCAAAAGCTTTTAAGTTTCATTAGGTCCCATTTGTTTATTTTTGTTTTTATTACCATTTGTCTGGGAGGTGGGTCAAAAGCATCTTGCTGTGATGTATGTCATAGAGTGTTCGGCCTATGTTTTCCTCTAAGAGTTTTATAGTGTCTGGCCTTACATTTAGGTCTTTAATCCATTTTGAGTTTGTTTTTGTGTATGGTGTTCTAATTTAATTCTTCTACATGTAGCTGTCCAGTTTTCCCAGCACCACTTATTGAAGATGTTGTCTTTTCTCCATTGTATATTCTTGCCTCCCATATAAAAGATAAGGTGACCATATGTGCGTGGGTTTATCTCTGGAATTTCTTTACGGTTCCATTGAGCTATATTTCTGTTTTTGTGCCAGTACCATACTGTGTTGATTGCTGTAGGTTTGTAGTATAGTCTGAAGTCGGGGAGCCTGATTCCCCCAGCTCCGTTTTTCTTTCTTAAGATTGCTTGTGCTATTCGGGGTCTTTTGTGTTTCCATACAAATTGTGAAATTTTTTGTTCTAGTTCTGTGAAAAATGCCATTGGTTATTTGATAAGGATCACATTGAAACTGTAGATTGCTTTGGGTAGTATAGTCATTTTCACAATGTTGATTCTTCCATTCCAAGAACATGGTATATCTCTCCATCTGTTTTTATCATCTTTAATTTCTTTCATCAGTGTCTTATAGTTTTCTGCATACAGTTCTTTTGTCTCCTTAGGTAGGTTTATACTTAGGTATTTTATTCTTTGTGTTGCAGTGGTGAAGGGGAGTGTTTCCTTAATTTCTCTTTCAGATTTTTCATCATGAGTTTATAGGAATGCAAGAGATTTCTATGCATTAATTTTGTATCCTGCTACTTTACCAAATTCATTGATTAGCTCTAGTAGTTTTCTGGTAGCATCTTTAGGATTCTTTATGTATAGTATCATGTCATCTATAAACAGTGACAGCTTTACTTCTTTTCCAATTTGGATTCCTTTTATTTCTTTTTCTTCTCTGATTGCTGTGGCTAAAACTTCTAAAACTATGTTGAATAACAGTGGTGAGAGTGGACAACCTTGTCTTGTTCCTGATCTTAGTGGAAATGGTTTCAGTTTTTCACCATTGTGAATGATGGTTTGGCTACGTGTTTGTCATATATGGCCTTTATTATGTTGAGGTAAGTTCCCTCTATGCCTACTTTCTGGAAGGTTTTTATCATAAATGGGCATTGAATTTTTTTGAAAGCTTTTTCTGCATCTATTGAGATGATTATATTGTTTTTCTCCTTCAATTTTGTTAATATGGTGTATCACATTGATTGATTTGTGTATATTAAAGAAACCTTGCATTCCTGGGATAAACCCCACTTGATCACAGTGTATGATCCTTTTAATGTGCTTCTGGATTCTGTTTGCTGAGGATTTTGTGACATCTTTGTCTGGTTTTGTTATCAGAGTGATTGTTGCCTTGTACAATGAGTTTCGGAGTTTTCCTCCTTCTGCTATATTTTGGAAGAGTTTGAGAAGGATAGGTGTTAGCTCTTCTCTAAATGTTTGACAGAATTCGCCTGTGAAGCCATCTGGTTCTGGGATTTTGTTTGTTGGAAGATTTTTAATCACAGTTCCAATTTCAGTGCTTGTGATTGATCTCTTTATATTTTCTATTTCTTCCTGGTTCAGTCTGGGAAGGTTGTGCTTTTTTAAGAATTTGTCCATTTCTTCCAGGTTGTCCATGTTATTGGCATATAGTTGCTGGTAGTAATCTCCCATGATCCTTTGTATTTCTGCAGTGTCAGTTGTTACTTCTCCTTTTTTATTTCTAATTCTATTGATTTGAGTCCTCTCTCTTTTTCTCTTGATGAGTCTGGCTAAAGGTTTATCAATTTTGTTTATCTTCTCAAAGAACCAGCTTTTAGTTTTATTGATCTTTGCTATCATTTCCTTCATTTCTTTTTCATTTATTTCTGATCTGATCTTTATGATTTCTTTCCTTCTGCTACCTTTGGGGTTTTTTTGTTCTTCTTTCTCTAATTGCTTTAGGTGTAAGGTTAGGTTGTTTACTTGAGATGTTTCTTGTTTCTTCAGGTAGGATTGTATTGCTATAAACTTTCCTCTTAGAACTGCTTTTGCTGCATCCCATAGGTTTTGGGTTTTTGTGTTTTCATTGTCATTTGTTTCTAGGTATTTTTAAATTTCCTCTTTGATTTCTTCAGTGATCTCTTGGTGATTTAGTAGTGTATTGTTTAGCCTCCATGTGTTTGGTTTTTTTTACAGATTTTTTCCTGTAATTGATATCTAGTGTCTTAGCGTTGTGGTGGGAAAAATACTCGATACAATTTCAATTTTCTTAAATTTACCAAGGCTTGATTTGTGACCCAAGATATGATCTGTCCTGGAGAATGTTCCATGAGCACTTGAGAAGAAAGTGTATTCTGTTGTCTTCGGATGGAATGTCCTATAAATATCAATTAAGTCCATCTAGTTTAATGTATCATTTAAAGCTTGTGTTTCCTTATTTATTTTCATTTTGGATGTTCTGTCCATTGGTGAAAGTGGGTTGTTAAAGTCCCCTACTATGATAGTGTTACTGTCAATTTCCCATTTTATGGCTGTTACCATTTGCCTTATGTATTAAGGTGCTCCTATGCTGGGTGCATAAATATTTACAATTGTTATATCTTCTTGTATTGATCCCTTGATCATTATGTAGTGACCTTCTTTGTCTCTTGTAACATTCTTTATTTTCAAGTCTATTTCATCTGATATGAGTATTGCTACTCCAGCTTTCTTTTGATTTCCGTTTGCATGGAATATCTTTTTCCATCCTCTCACTTTCAGTCTGTATATGTCCCTAGGTCTGAAGTGGGTCTCTTGTAGACAGCATATATACGGGTCTTGTTTTTGTATCTATTCATCCAGTCTATGTCTTTTGGTTGCAACATTTAATACATTTACATTTTAGGTAGTTATCGATATGTATGTTCCTATTACCGTTTTCTTTATTGTTTTGGGTTTGTTATTGTAGGTCTTTTCCTTCTCTTGTGTTTCCTGCCTAGAGAAGTTCCTTTAGTATTTGTTGTAAAGCTTGTTTGGTGCTGCTGAATTCTCTTAGCTTTTGCTTGTCTGTAAAGTTTTTAATTTCTCCATCAAATCTGAATGAGATCCTTGTGGGGTAGAGTAATCTTGGTTGTAAGTTTTTCCCTTTCATCACTTTATATATGTCCTGCCATTCCCTTCTGGCTTGCAGTTTTCTGCTGAAAGATCAGCTGTTAACCTTATGGGGATTCCCTTGTATGTTATTTGTTCGTTTTCCCCTGCTGCTTTATAATTTTTTCTTTGTATTTAATTTTTGATAGTTTGATTACTATGTGTCTTGGAGTGTTTCTCCTTGGATTTAACCTGTATGGGACTCTTTGCGCTTCCTGGACTTGATTGACTCTTTCCTTTCCCATATTAAGGAAGTTTTCAACTATAATCTCTTCAAATATTTTCTCAGTCCTTTTCTTTTTGTCTTTTTCCTCTGGGACCCCTATAATTCGAATGTTGGTGCATTTAATGTTGTCCCAGAGGTCTCTGAGACTGTCCTCAATTCTTTTCTTTCTTTTTTCTTTATTCTGCTCTGCAGTAGTTATATCCACTCTTCTATATTCCAGGTCACTCATCTGTTCTTCTGCTTCAGTTATTCTGCTATTGATTCTTTCTACAGAATTTTTAATTTCATTTATTGTGTTGTTCATCTTGTTTGTTTGCTCTCTAGTTCTTTTAGGTCCTTGTTAAACGTTTTTTTAATTTTATCTATTCTATTTCCAAGAGTTTGGATCATCTTTACTATCATTACTCTGAATTCCTTTTCAGGTAGACTGCCTATTTCCTGTTCATGTGTTTGGTCTGGTGGGTTTTTACCTTGCTCCTTCATCTGTTGCGTGTTTCTCTTTCTTCCCATTTTGCTTAACTTACTGTGTTTGGGGTCTCCATTTTGCTGGCTGTAGGTTCATAGTTCCTGTTGTTTTTGGTGTCTGCCCCCATTGCATAATGTTGGTTCAGTGTGTTGTGTAGGCTTCCTGGTGGAGGTGACTGGTGCCTGTGTTCTGGTGGATGAGACTGGATCTTGTCTTTCTGATGGGCAGGATCGCCTCCAGTTGTGTGTTTTGTGGTGTCTGTGAGCTTATTATGATTTTAGGCAGCCTCTCTGTTAATGGATGGGGCTGTGTTCCTGTCTTGCTAGTTGTTTGGCATAGGGTGTCCAGCACTGTAGCTTGCTGGTCGTTGAGTGAAGCTGGGTCTTGATGTTGAGATGGAGATCTCTGAGAGATTTTCGCCGTTTGGTATTACGTGGAGCTGGGAGGTCTCTTGTGGACCAGTGTCCTGAAGTTGGCTCTCCCATCTCAGAGGCACAGCCCTGATGTCTGGCTGGAGCACCAAGAGCCTTTCATCCACACGGCTCAGAATAAAAGGGAGAAAAAATAGAAAGAAAGAAAGAAAGAGGATAAAATAAAATAAAATAAAGCAATTATAATAAAAAATAAGAAAAAAATTATTAAGAATAAATTTATTAAGAAGAAAAAATTTTTTTAATTTTTAAAAATAGATTTATTAATTTTTTATAATAAAAAATAAGAAAAAAATTATTAAGAAAAAATTTATTAAGAAAAAAAATTTAATTTTTTAAAATAAAAAATATGAAAAAACTTATTAAAAATTTTTTTTTAATTTTTTAAAAATAGAAAATAAGGAAAAAATTATTAAGAAAACATTTATTAGGGGAAAAAAAATTTTTTTAAGTTAAAAAAAAACAAAAAACGGATGGACCTAACCCTAGGACTAACGGTGAGAGCAAAGCTATACAGACAAAATCTCACCCAGAAGCATACACATATACACTCACAAAAAAAGGAAAAGGGGAGAAATTAATATATCCTGCTCCCAAAGTCCACCTCCTAAATTTGGGATGATTCGTTGTCTATTCGGGTATTCAACAGATGCAGGCACATCAAGTTGTTTGTGGAGCTTTAATCCGCTGCTTCTGAGGCTGCTGGGAGAGATTTCCCTTTCTCTTCTTTGTTCGCACAGCTCCCGGGGTTCAGCTTTGGATTTGGACCCGCCTCTGCATGTAGGTCCCCTGAGGGCGTCTGTTCCCCGCCCAGACAGAACGGGGTTAAAGGAGCAGCTGATTCGGGGGCTCTGGCTCACTCAGGCCGGGGGGAGGGAGCGGTACGGAGGAGGCGGGGCGAGCCTGCGGCGGCAGAAGCCGGCGTGACGTTGCAGCAGCCTGAGGCGCGCCGTGCGCTCTCCCGGGCAAGTTGTCCCCGAATCACGGGAGCCTGGCCGTGGCGGGCTGCACTGGCTCCCGGGAGGGGCGGTGTGGAGAGTGACCTGTGCTCGCACACAGGCTTCTTGGTGGCGGCAGCAGCAGCCTTAGCGTCTCATGCCCGTCTCTGGGGTCCGCGCTGATAGCCGCGGCTCGCGCCCATCTCTGGAGCTCGTTTAGGCAGCGCTCTGAATCCCCTCTCCTCTTTCACTCCAAAACAGTGGTCTCTTGGTTCTTAGGCAGTTCCAGACTTTTTCCCGGACTCCCTCCCATCTAGCTGTGGCACACTAGCCCCTTCAGGATGTGTTCACGCAGCCAACCCCAGTCCTCTCCCTGGCATCTGAACTTCGAAGCTTGAGCCTCAGCTCCCAGCCCCCAACCGTCCCGGCCGGTGGGTGAGCAGACAAGCCTCTTGGGCTGGTGAGTGCTGGTCGGCACCCATCCTCTGTGCGGGGATCTCTCTGCTTTGCCCTCTGCACTCCTATTGCTGCACTCTCCTCCGTGGCTCCGATGCTTCCCCCCTGCCACCCCCACCGTCTCCGCCAGTGGAGGGGCTTCCTAGTTTGTGGAAACGTTTCCTCCTTCACAACTCCCTCCCTGAGGTGCTGGTCCTGTCCTATTCTTTTGTCTCTTTTTTCTTTTGCTCTACCCAGGTACGTGGGGAGTTTTTTGCCTTTTGGGAAGTCTGAGGTCTTCTGCCAGCGTTCAGTAGGTGTTCTGTAGGAGTTGTTCCACATGTAGATGTATTTCTGATGTATTTGTGGGGAAGTAGGTGATCTCCACATCTTACTCTTCCGCCGTCTTGAAGGTCTCAACAATTCTGCCTTTAATTCATTTATTTTTCCATACATTTTACTATACACATTCAAGAGTAATCAGGCAGCTTTTTCTATACTTTGCTTATACATTTCCTAAGCAAAGTATCCAAATATCCATTGCTTGTAAGTATTACTTTCCACACAACACTAGGACAGAAACACAATTCAGCCAAGTTCTTTGCCACTTTACAACAAGAATCACCTTTTCTTCGGTTTCCAATAATATGTTTCTCACTTCCACCTGAGACCTCATCAGAATGGCCTTTATTGTTTATATCTCTATCAATTTTCTACTCATGACTACCTAAAGAATCTACTTCTGTAGAGGATTTCGCTACAACTCTCCTTCTCTCCTTCTGAACCCTCACTAGAATTGCTATTAGTGGTCTGTTCATGGCAATGTAGGCTTTTTCTGACATGCACCTCAAAACTTTTCCAATTTCTATGCATTACCCAATTCCAAAGCCACTTCCACATTTTTTTTGTACGTGCTAAAACGGCATTCTTATTTCTCAGTGTCAAATTTCTGTCTTAGTCCGTTTCAACTGCCATTAAAAAATACCACAGACCAGGTAAGCTTGTAAGAAACAGAAATCTATTTCTTACAGTTCTGGAGGGCTGGAAGGTCAAGATCAAGGTACCACTATGGTCGAGTTCTGGTGAAGGCCCTCTTCCAGGTTTCAGACTGCCAATTTCTCACTATGTCCTCACATGGTGGAAAGGACTAAGGATCCCTATGGGGTCTTTTTTATAAGAGCACTAGTTCCATTCATGAGGGCTCTACCCTCATTACCTAATCACTTCCCAAAGACCTCACTCTCAAATATTATCACACTGGGCATTGGGTTTCAATATATGAATTTTTTTGGGGAGGTGATGAACACAAACATTCAGATGATAACAGAAGATCAGTAAGGAAACAGAGAACTTGAACAACACCATAGACCCACTGGACCTAAAAGATATTTACAGAACATGCCACTCTACTGTAGCAGAATAAGCATTTTTCTCAAGGGCACAAAATAGATTAGATATTAGACTACACAACAAGTCTTAACATATTTATGAAGATTAAAGTCATATCAAGTATCTCTCCTGATCACAATGGAATGAAACTAGAAATTAATAGGTATTGTAAAAGGAAAACTGGAAAATTTGCAAGTATGTGGAAATTGAACAACACACTCTTGAACAAGCAATGGGTGAAAGAAGAACACATAGGGAAATTAGAAAATATGTTGAGGTGAATGAAGCTAATATACTGTGTACCAAATCTTATGGGATGCAGCAAAAAAGATAAAAAAGCTAACCAAGGAGACAAAAGAAGTTTACACTAAAAATTTAAAAAATACTGCTGAAAAAAGCTAAAGAAGACAGAAGTAAATGGAAAGACATCCTGTGGTCATGGACTGGAAGACCATATTGTTAAAATATCCATTCCATCCCAAGTGATCTACAGATTGAACGTAATCCTTATCAAAATCTCAATGGCATTTTTTTTTACCTTACACATCCTGATTTCAAAGCTATAATAATCAAATATCACAAAGCTATCCTGATTAATGTTACAAAGCTATAGTAATCAACATTACAGTATAGTACCAATATTATAATGCTATGGTAATCAAAATACGATGTTAATGGCATAAAGACTAGTTGGAACAGAATATTAACCCACACATATATGGTCAACTGATTTTCAACTAGGTTGTCAAGACTACACAATGGAGAAAGAATAGTCTCTTCAACAAATGGTACTGGAAAACTTGACATCCAAATGCAAAACAATAAAGTTGGACTCATACTTTACATCCTATACAAAAATTAACTCAAAATGGATTAAAGCTGTAAACGTAAGACTTGAAAGTATAAAACTCCCAGAAGAAACCATAGGGGAAAAATTTATGAAATTGTATTTGGCAATTATTTCTTGAATATGAAACCAAAAGCACAAGCAATAAAAACAAAGTAGACAAACGAGACTACACCCAACTTAAATATTTCTGTGTAGCAAATGAAACACTCAACAAGGTGAAAAGGCAACCTAAGGAATGGAAGAAAATATTTCAATCCATATATCTGATAAAAATTTAATATCCAGAGTAAAAAAGAATTCTTAAAAATTATTAACAAAAACCAATTAACTCAATTAGAAAATGGGAAAATGACTTACTCTTCATTTCTCCAAAGAAGATATGCAAATGGTCAACAAGCATGAAAAAAGATGTGCAACATCACTAATTTTCAGGGAAATGAAAATTAAAGCCACAATGAGATATTACCTCATACCGTTAGGATAGCCACTCTCAAAAAAGGAGAAAATGACAAGTTTTGGAAAAGATGAATCATATTCTTTTCGGGAAATGTAAAATGGTTCAGCCACTATGGAAACCAGTATGGGAGTTCACCAAAAAACTAAAAATAGAACTCTGATCCAATAATCCCACTTCTGGGTATATATCAAAAAGAATGAAAACAGGATATTGAAGAGGTATTTGCACACTCGTTTTCATTGCTACTTTACCCACAATAGCCAAGAGATGGAAGAAACCTAAATATTCCTCAACAGATTAATGGATAAGGCAAATTTTATATATATATATATGTATATATATAATGAAATATTATTCAGTCTTAAAAAAGAAGGAAATCCTTTCATATGCTACAACATGGATGAACCTTGAGGACATTATAAAGTAATGCAGACAAGACAGATATTGCATGACTCTACTTACATAAGGTTTCTAAAATAGTCAAACTCTCAGAAACAAAAGCAGAATTGTGGTTACCTGGGACTGAGGGAAAAAGGAATAGGGAGTCATTCAATGGGTATAAAGTTTCAGTTTTGCATGATGAAAAAGTTCTAGAGATCTGTTGCACTACAGTTAACAAAATTGTGCTGTACACTTAAAAGTGATTAAGATGGCAAATTTTATGCTGTTTTTATCGCAATATAAAAAGCATAAAAATTGGTATAGTGTGGTTTTTTTAAGGAAGATTTTTATTTATTTATCTATTTTTCTTTCTTTCCTGGGAGAATTATTCCTCTTGACTGAATATAACTTAAAGTTATTAAGTTTATTCTTAAAGTTCATTCTTCTGAAATAAAGGACCTAGTACAATATCTCACTAGTTAATTATTATAAGTTTGATTTGAATTGATTGAATTGAACTGAAGAAAGTAAAAGTTTAGAATGTCTTATGATTAGTTTGGTTTAATTGTGAATAATTTTGAAACACAGTCTTTTAATCTTTCTCTGCTCCCATTTCTATTTATCCACTAAAAAACAAAACAAAACAAAAACAAAAAAAAAACCATAAGCACTAACTAAATCTTAAAACTAGTGTATGGTTGCTTACAGGGAATGGGTATGTGCACATAGCTTTGGGGCACACAAGATGAGATTCACATCTGTGTATACAAACTCAAACTCCTAATGATGAGTCAGCTTTGTTTTGGGGTGCCATTACTATTTCATGAAAGGACGAGTAATAGATTTTGCCTATGTTTGCAGAAAATCGCTCAGATAAAGAGCATGTCTCTTTCCAGCCTAATTTTAGATGCTCTTCAAAACTACAAAGTCAACACATTTTGACTTCAGTTTAGTAGTCCTACAATGTCCTTATGAAAATTAATATTGTCCTTACAACTTGTAATGGTAATTTTGAAAAATTAGAGCATTTCCCATAAAATGGGCTATCCTCCTGGCTATTTGAATGACATTCTCTTGTAACAGACGCTCCAACATTTATGAATCATTTGTGACACAAAGTGCATATCTCTACCAACTTTGTGAACTGCATATGGTAACAATAGTAAAATAAATATCTAAGATAAAGATTTGCAAGCTAAGAGATTATCTTTAGCATCCAAGTCTTATTACTGCAGATGCCATTAAAACAGAAATCTTTCTGTTAGAACAAAAACTGCAATAACAAATCTGAGATATTGCTTTAAACATATGTCAGCTAATTAAATTACATTCGAGGTTTGCTTTAAGTATATCTTTTATCATTCTAATGAACAATGTATTTTAATAGATGCATTAAAATACTATCCTGGATCAAATTCATTTTCCATTTACCCCCAAATTTTACCTTTGGTAGAAATATGAAGATCACAGTTTGACAAAATATGGCCTTTGTTTGTATCAAAATTTAAGACCATAACTCTGGAGCTCACTTTTTTTTTTCTGTTCAAAATAATATTTATCTATAAAGCATAAATTTATTTCAACATTACTAGATCCTGTCTTTACATTCAGCCCATACCTCCATAAGACACAATAAATTTTAAAAATGTCAGTGATTTTACAAATAAAATAGAACTTTTTTCTTGATCTTCCACTGCATTTGTTAAGCACTGGGGATACTTGCTTCTTTTTCACTTCTTCCATGTTCTGCACAGTTTTTAGTCTTTAATTGTGTCCTTCTCAGTCTTCAAATTTATTGGATGAAATATCTTACTACAAAATATAAACAGAATACTAACAACCTTAGAACTTTTAATGTAGAAATCCTAGGAAATGATTGTAGCCAATTACTTGTCCATTTATTACTTATAGTCAATTTATTATTTTTCTCTGCTATGTACTTTGAAAATAAGAGCACTTAAACCACACACTTCAGCCGTCTGACCCACCTGAAGGATATTTCTATGCCCTGGAGATATAATTTTTACATTGTTACCTACTGGCACTTGAAATCACTGAATAACTTTTAAGACTCAAAAATTACTTCCAGAAGAGAATCAAACTGTGGTTGATTAGAGCTGGTGATCTCAGCATAGTTCCTCTGTGGTCTGCTCTAGCCTGAGTTAGAGACAGTGAGAGGAAATGCCCATGCATGACTTTCCAGTTGCCCCAAATGCTATTATGCTTTTCACTGTTTTAAACATATGATCACAATGACTTTTATATAATGATTTAATCTGATGGGGGTAATGATGGTGTTCAAGTGGCAAAAATACCAGGGGTCTCCTATTGATACGGAGTCATCATAGACGCAGTTTAGACAAAGGCACAGGACATAAATGTAACTGTTTGCATGATTTTTAATATATGTTGGGTTAGGAATTTTGACCAAATAATTTCTACCTTTCTCCCAACCTGAGACGTTTTTGGTCTTATGAACAGGGGATATGGGATAAAGTCAGGTTGCAGTATACTCTAGTTCTACTTTATAACTGACGACATTTGTCTTTGGAAGTACCATGAAATTGTTTTTCAGATTCCAGATCAATTTACAAAGCCTGATCCATGTATGAGCTCCTTTTTCTATTTTTTGGTGGAAAGCTGATTCATATTGTAGTCAATCAGACCTTAAATTGAATCCTAGGTGTGATATTTACCACCCTTATAATTTTGGGCAATGTTAACATAGTCTAATTTTTCCTAGTAATAAACAAAATTGGAATATACATAACTTACAGGATGGTGTAATTATTTTATGATGTAAAGTATGTGAACGAATACCTAGTGCAATATCTGCATGCAGTAAGTGCTTACTGACTCCTTTTCTCCTTCACTTTTGCATCTAAATCATGGTTGAGAGGCAGCAGGGGTGACTGAAAGGGAAGCCCATGAGTTAGTCATTGTTTCAAATTTATTGGAGAACAGAGATTTAAAGAGAAGGCAAAACAGAAAAAAATAGGACTAGAAGAGTT
This sequence comes from Eubalaena glacialis, assembly GCF_028564815.1. NCBI lineage: Eukaryota > Metazoa > Chordata > Mammalia > Artiodactyla > Balaenidae > Eubalaena > Eubalaena glacialis. The sequence continues at coordinate 11,303,483 of NC_083719.1, read as the reverse complement.
AGTTATAGATCTGTGATCTAGCTCTGCCTCAGCTCTTACATAGAAATTTAGCTATCATACCTCCTGAATATCCTTATCTGTATGACAGTGCTCGAATTAATGTTCACAAAGTTATCATACAACCTGAATATCTTTTGTCTTTCACCAAGTTATTTGCAAAATAAAAGCATATGTTTAACTTGACCTGCATTTTTCATTTTTAGTTAACTAGTGAATTACCCTGTTATTAATTGTTTTAATGGACCATTTGGTGCAATTTAAAAAGATATTTGTAAAATAATGAGTCAGTGGATAGAATTTCTTATTATTTATAATATATATAATTTATTTAAAAATATATAATTTTCATTGAACTATAATTGGCATAAAATATTATATTAGTCTCAGGTGTAAAATATAATGATTCAACATTTATATATATTATGCATTGATCACCACAATAAATCTAGTAACCATGTGTCAGCATGCAAAATTATTGTAATATTATTGACTATATTCTTTATGCTGTACATTACATCCCTGTGATTTATTTATTTTACAAATGGAAATTTATACCTCTTAATCCCCTTCACTTATTTTGCCCAAGTTCTCTCCTTTTTGGTGACCACGAGTTTGTTCTCTGTATCTATGAGTCTGTCTCTGTTTTGTTTTGTTGGTTTATTTGTTTTGTTTTTTATATTCCACATATAAATGAAATCATTAGGTATTTGTCTTTCTCTGACTTATTTCAGTTACAATAATATCTTTGAGATCCATCCATGTTGTCACAAATGGCAAGATTTCATTCCTTTTTTATGGTGGAGTAATATTCCATTGTATATATATCTCACATCTTCTTTATCTATTCATCATCTATTGGTAGACACTAAGGTTGCTTCCTTATCATGGCTATTGTAAATAATGTTGCTATGAACATAGGGGTGCATGTATCTTTTTCAATTAGTGTTTTTGTTTTCTTTGGGTAAATACCTGGAAGTGAAATCACTGGATCATAAGGTAGTTCTATTTTTAATTTTTTGAGGAAACTCCATACTGTTTTCCATAGTGGCTGTGCCAGTTTACCTTCGTAACAAAAATATATAAGAGCTCCCTTTTCTCCTCATCCTTTCCAATTCTTGTTTTTTTGTTATCTTTTTCCTAATAACCTTTCTAACAGGTGTGAGTTGATATTGTGGTTTTGATTGCCATTTCCCTGATGATTAGTGATGTTGAGCATCTTTTCATGTGTCTTTTGGTCATCTGTATGTCTTCTTTGGAAAAATGACTATTCAGGTCTTCTGCCCATTTTTAAATTAGACTGTATTTTTTTTTTTGATATTGAGTTGTGTGAGTGCTTTACAGATTTTGGATATTAACCCCCTATCAGATATATCATTTGCAACTATATTCTCCCATTCAGTAGCTTGCCTTTTCATTTTGTTGATGGTTTTCTTTACCATGCAAAAACTTTTATTTTGGTGTAGCCCCATTTATTTATTTTTGCTTTTGTTGCCTTTGCCTTGAGTCAGATCCAAAAAATAAAATAAAATAAAATACTAAGTCTGATTTCAGAGTGTAATGCCTATGTTTTCTTCCAGGAGTTTTATGATTTCAATTGTTACATTTAAGCCTTTAATCTATTTTGAGTTTATTTTTGTATATCCTGTAAGAAAGTGGTACAGTTTCATTCCTTTGCACATATCTGTTATAACTGTTAATTCTACTTGTTTTATTTCATGGAGGAGTTGATGTCTGGTACTTAAGCTTACTGACGTCCTCTTCTGAGGAATTTCCCTTTATCACATGTTTTTCCATTTTACCAAGTTTTGTAAATGTTTCTACACGTGGGCTTCCCTTAATCATCTTGGCCACAGTACATTTTTGGCTTCATAATTATGAGGGAAGAAGGATAAAATTTCTATTTTACAGTTCCCATTTTTTTTCTCCCATTAACATTGATTAAACTTTCCTAGGACTAATGGTTAATAGGGATTGAGTGACTAAAGTTAAAGAATCATAGTGGTAAAATAATTTTAATTGAAGTCCCAAAGTATGTATTTGTAGCTTGGGGAGATTTAATATTGAACATCCATGAATTTTCCTGTTTACTTCTTTTGACCTACTTTAATGAGAGCCATTCTTTCATTTTATCACTTATTTTCTTATACTAGGAAGGTGGCTTTACTTTCTATATGGCTCAGTATTTTAGAGGTGGGAAATTCTGGATAAATGGAGAACTTAATATGAGCATTGGATTAGTAGGTTTGCTGATACATAAACGAGAAATACTTGTTCTTTGAATGCTTCATTTACTTTTATAATTGAGTAGCTATATACTTGCCCTCTAATATCTGACACTGATAGCCTTTCATGAAGTAAACTTGTTATGATTAAAACAAAATAATATAAATAATATGCAGAAATTAGTACTTACTTGATACAGTTATCAACTGTTCTTATGAAGATTAAAATTATATACACAATAAATATAGAAAGATTAAACTATAATACCTTTGTATTTTCATTCAATGCTCTGTGTGAAACAATAATATGTAAAATAAGTACAATTTATTTGCTTCCAGAGAAGGATTCTAAGAAACTTTTGAAACCAGGAGTCCCATCTATACTTCACAGCTATGCAGTAATTTATTCCAGGATTGTGTTCGTGAAAATAAATGCAAATATCTACTTCACAGTGCATTTTTAACCTTGGAACAAAAAAAATAAAACACTCTTGTTCCCCATGAGCCATAGAATTTGCTAGCTTTAGCAATGTCTGTTCTGTCAAATAATGAGACTAACTTTTAAACACTATGAGAACACTTCTGTAACAGAAAATAAGGAGAAAAAACGTTGGGCTTACAGAGCTGCTGCAGAATGTAAGGAATCCGGAAGGAATAATTATGAGAAACTGTAAACCTGGCCTACCTTCCTTTCCAATGGGATTAATTTCTGAAGCCAAGGCTAATTAGGATTAATTATATCATCTTCAGCCCACACCACTTCACATAAAACAATAGTCAGACAAGAGATTCCAAAGGGTTAAACTCTGCGTTTGTCAGGGTGAGGTCATGGAGACACCAAATCTTTGCCAGAGTATTTGGCTTTGTCTCAATGTTGTGCGTGACAATTTGGCTTTTTCCATCTGCCAGGACCCTCAACATTGTACTCCAGCACTGCAATGGTTGAATATTTATTTCAAAGAGTTAAATATACAACAAAATAAAAATTGTACCAAAATCAAAGCGTTGTACATCTATTTGCCTTGAGTTACTATGAGTAGCTCAGAACTACTGTTAGTAGTTAAAAGAGCGAGACGTGGGTGTTATAAACCTTGTGTTGTTGTGGGCCATGTTATTCCATTACTTTGAAGGTAAAGAAATAAAAAAAGTACCTACTCATTTTGCACAGACAGTTTTGTGGAGCTCCCAGCCAATTCAATTAGCCAGCTTGTATTAAAGGTCATGGATGTAAAGATCTCAAATTCTGCAATAGGTAGTCTCACATCTCACCTAGAGCATTTAGAAGGACAACATTAATGGAAGGGAGAATAATAGACCAAGAAAAAGAAACAACAATGAAAAAGTAGTTTTCTTATCTTGCACCTAGAAAACTAAATCTTCTCCAGGGTGACTGTAAAGGGACCATTCCCTGGCAGCAACCATCAAAGCCAAGATGGCTTTACACAGTTGGAGAGAATGGCTGGTCTTCATCATGCCTATCTTGTCTGCTGCCACCTCATGGTCTGTAAATAAGAGTTATTTCTTTAGTTCTAATCTCCCATTCTCCTGCTGAAGTATATGGTCCCTTATTAAAAGTTTAGATTTTAAGATACTAGTACAAATAAAATAAATGGTTTAAATTGGGGTAAGACAGAGATAAGGTGAAATTGAAGTAAGAAGAAAGGAGAGACATTTATCATGGAAAATGAGGTGCTGATTGCAGAAAATACAGACTATTGTTACTGTATGTAATAGCCTAAATATTATGCACTTCTGTGAAATGTCACTTCTGGCTAGACCATTGCATCTCTCTAGATCAGTGCTTCTCAGTGTGGATGTGGAGCTGGCAGTGGTCTCCTGAAAAGATAAATAGAAGCCTTAACAAAAGAGTTTAGAAACTTTTATAGAAATTTGATATTACTATCTAACATATGATCAGTGGATTCGTTCCTTGAACAAACATAGACAATTTCAGGTGTTGTAGCTCTTTCCTTGTAGGATGCTTATAGCACAAACTCTGTAGTGGTTGCACACAGTAGGAGCTCATTACTGTGTGTGATATTTTCAGATGAGTTTATCAACTGTAGCTAACAAGTATATGAAAACCAGAATCCATTTTTTTTCATTAAAAGATAATTTAAGTTTAACCAAAACTTTACAGAATAAATTACTGGAAATGGCTGCTGATACAGGAATAAGAATGAGTTTTTAAAACACAGAATCACTTGCTTTATGTTCTATGAGAGTTAAATATGAATATCTTGAGCTTACGGAAATTGCTTTAAAAATCTTTTCCTAGCTCCCATCAATATGCCTCTGTGAGACTGAATTCTCTAGAATGAGTGTTTTTTTAAAATTGAAACAAAAAATGGACCTTATAAACATTATCACAAAAATAGCTTTGTTGTCAATCTAACTTAGAATATTTAGGCTAAAAGCAATAAGCAAGTTTATTTGTCACATGAAATATTGATATACATAGTGTTCATTCAAAGTATATATGTATATATAAATGTGTGTGTGTATTTAATTGGGGGAAATTGGTACTTCATTCATGACTTCTGATTAATTATGGTTGTAGAACAAAAAAAAAGTTATGTGTAACAGCAGTTTTTTCTCTATTAATTGTCTTTATGCACACTTTAAATAAACAAGGCTAATGGTATTTAAATTATTTTTTTCTCTATGGTATATTTGTTCTACATTTATTGATATTTGTCTACTAACACTAGTATTAAAAATTTGGGATTTACAGTCTTTTTTTTTTAATTTTAATTTGTTAGTACTTCATATTTATTGCATTTTCTAAAACCACTGGTTCATAATGGAAATTAAAAACAAAACAAAACAAACAAGTGTCAAGTGTCCTTAAAACAAACACTGTTCTAGTTGAATGTGCCAGACACAACTGATTCATGGCATTTGGCTGCATAACCAGGACAGCCATCAGGAAACATCACTGGTATCTGACTCTGTTACTCATTTGTGTCCCCTCAATCATCATATATTTCAGCAAACTAAGATATTCCCAGCATCCACCTAATCTTCTGCTCTATTGGTTTAACAAATGTATAACTTGGGGGGATTAATTCTCTTGTTTCACTAACATTCTGTTATATTGAGAAATATTTGAAATCTACGAGCCATTGGCCCAGTGGGATTTGGAAAGCTTTCATACAATATAGAGATTAGGTGCTTGTTGTAATGAGATTTTTTTTCCTGTAGGAAATCAAATTACTTAGAGACAAGTTGACCCTTTTGGTTATTCAATGCTCCACTCAGTGCATAAGAACCAATAGATTTCTCTGTGCCAAGTCAAAGAATGACTGCCTGTGTCCTGTGAATTTAGATGCACCCAAAGCATCTATCCACCACAGCTTGATATTCCAACCAATGGTAAACTCCTCTGGGTTATGGCATTGCCTCAAGATGACTGTATTTTTTGTACATTTTATCTGGAGGGGATAAATATTCAAAAGGGCTAGTGAATCAAAGTAACTAAACTACTCAGAAGAGAAGAAGTGAGTGTAGAGGCAATACCAAAGAGAAAGGTATTTTTTTTAAGAGTGAGGGGTGTTATGACAAAGCCTGGAGAATGGGTTGCTGCTTGAGAAGGATGCACTCACATCTTTTGTAAATTGTGACAGAGGCAGGAGATGCTTGCACATAGTAGAGTGGGTAAAAACAAGGACTTCACATGTTTACATGTTTTCTCTTCCTCCAAGTCCCGTTACCTACTCTTGCTAAGTTGAAATTGCCTCAGTTGTGAAACCAGGGAAATTATATACCTCCAAGGGTTGTAAGGATTGAATGACAGAATTCATGTGAATCACAAGTGTTCCATAAATGTACTATAGTCAGAATTTCCTTATGCTTTACCATAGGTTTACCCAGGGTAGAGGAGGTGGTTGTTCATTCATGAATCTCTTCACAAGCTGCACATCATTTAGAAGTGCATGCAGCTGCAAGTAACAGGAAACTCAAATTATCAATAACATACCTTAAACAAATAAGAGTTTGTTTTACTCACGTAACATTAAATGCAGAGGCAGACGGTACCTCACATTAATTCAACTGCTTAGTAATGCAGTGAAGTGTTCAAACTGTTTTTATATTTCTCTTCTGTCATTCCTAGTGTGTTGACTTTTATCAACATGCTTGTTGCTTCATGGTCACCAAATGGTGTTTGCATCTCCAGGGATTATGTGCAATTGCCACATAGAAAAAAAAGAGAAAAGAAGAGACCTTCATTTTGGAAGGTTTTGTTTTTTTATGCAAGATGGGAAGGTGATGAGAGACAAATCTCCATAAATATTTCAGGTTTGCAATGTCTGGGCCTTCCTCGCCAAAGGGCATGTTTGACTAGCAAAGGCCTTGAACACTAGAGACTCACAGAGGCCATCTTCCTTCTCCCTCTCATCTGGACACATTTGTTTATATTCCAAGGTATTAACCTAGAGACCTTCCCCTATCTTCCCAGACAGAATCTTTTCACATTCCAGAGTAAAGATAAGGCCTCTCTCTCTCTACTTCCTGATTGGAGCATGGGCACATTGCCTACCTTATGTAAATTCCAAGTTTCAAATTTTGGAGTTCCTCTCTTGTGGTGCAACCAGCCACATATACATGTAAACATCTTGTCCTCATGGTATTGCCCTGTGGGACCTGGGATGTGGGGAACTGGTGCAAGGTATTTCTCTGGCTGTTTCATTTTGACATGAGTATTAAATGAAATATTTCTCTGACCCAGAGGTCTTGCATTTTTCTGTCAGAAAGTGTATATCAAAATGTGGCAAAATAAGTTTTTAGCTTGAAAGTAGGCAAAATCTCAGACTCTCCATAGTTTCTGACTTAACAGGAACATGTTTCCTCAGCAAATATTCTCTTATATTTTATTAGAACAGAAGCACGGGTTAACTTAGACAAATCAATGGCAAACAAGAATGAGATTATACAACTAGTTTATCACAATCATAGCATCTCTTGGTCTTGGGGTAGCACTCTCTCTTCTACCCCACTCTACAGAGATATTTTTAAGAAGTATTTGTGTACATGAGCATGGGCAATGCATGGGCAATGGATGGTGTATCTGCCGTATACTGTAAACCTAAAAATCCATTAACAGTGTATGTGTTCATCAATAAGGATACAAAATTCCTTCAGGTCAAGGAACTGTGTCTAATTTATATTAGAATATACTCAGAGCTTAGTATAGACTCTTTTACATATAGAGGCTTAATACAGGTTGATTTAAAGAATGAATATATGTTAGCCAATAGCATCCTGTTTCTAAAATTAATAAGTTGTGTTCAATTAATTGAAATGCCTAAACAACGTAGCACAAAGGAAGAGAAAAATATACCTAAGTCACTGAGCGAGAACATGTTCTGTTTCTCTCCTGATTGATTCTGGAAGTTTCCTATACACTGGAAAAAAGTTGCAATAAGTAAAAATAATGCTATTTCATATAACTATTATCTTTCTTTAGTTTAAAGGTTGGTTTGGATGGTCCATTTCTACGTGCTACACAGACACTTTAGTACTGTAACTCTGTCAAATTTCTATATGATTTATAAACTGGTAGCTAAAATGTCATGGATGTTGTCAAGGAAAATGTTCTATATTCTTTAAAAACATATTTATAGTCAGAATAGAATAAATATAGCAGGATGTATTTATTCTTAATGAGTTTCTTGTCAAAATTTATTGGGCTTACTTGTCAGGTGAGCACTAATCTTATTGACTGTGCTCTAAAATCAATCTGGCATCGGTACACCACACTGTGTTCTTCTAGTACTGTCATTATTGATAGTATGCATTTTTGAAATTGAAAATCTTTAGGCAATGTTAGTATCAAGATAAATAATGCAACATAAGACAATTTGACTATAATACCTCTGCTTGAGTAAATTTCTGCTTAGAGTATGAAATAAATTAATTTTAAGTCAACCACAGCAAAAGAAATATGATAGAGCAAGTTGCAAAATTGTAATTAATTGTGTATTTCCCATCAATAATAGCAAATATTCAGATAGATTTATAGCTAGAAAGGATTTAGGATATTCTTTATTTAAGCTAACATGTTCGTCACAGATAATTTAAACGGTTCACTAAGGCCACGTGACAGGGTACCATGGTACCATGTACCAGCATGGTATCTACAAGATACCCACAACCCTGGGGTATTTATTCCTGACTCTGTCTAGAGAATTAACTGATCATTATTTGAATTTGTTCCTTTTATGTACTTGATTATTGAGAAAATGACCAATATGGCACATGTATATACTGTGAAATATAAGAGCTTGTTATAATTTTGTCAATCATTCACAAAATGTCAGTCTTGACTAACCCAGGAAACTCCTATCCCATGGTTTCTAACTGTGCTTCATTCAGTCTCTCTATTCTGTGGTTCTTCAGCGAGAAGACATTTTCCTTCACCTGATAGAAACTGCTCTTTTGGGACAGGTTTGCAATCCCTACAAAGAAGGAAACCTCAGAGCCACTGGTGCAATGTCTTACACATTTAAATGGATCCATACATGATAAAGCTGCAAAAATATTTTTGTAATTTCTACATTTATCAATACTAATGGAAGAAAAGAAACTGACATTTCCTGGGTATCTTTTATGAAATATGTCTTTTAAGATACTACAAATTCTTACAATGGCCCTGTAGGATTGGCATTATTATGACCATTTGACAAGTGAAGAAAGTACATGTACGGAAAAGTTGAGTAGTTTGCATAAGTTTCTACATATATTAGACACAATATTGAGTAGAGATTCAAATCCAGGCCTGTGGGTCTTTAATGTCTTTTCCATAAAATAATAACCACTTATTAACACTAAAATATTAACACTAAAATAACACTAAAATATTAACACTAAAATATTTAACATTAAAATATTTCCAATTGGAGAAGAGCTCTATCTGATATATTGTCATCAAGGGTATTGTCTAGGATCAATAAACGTAGGAATGCCAAAATTACACAAATCCTCCAAATTTGTGGGGAGAACATTATAAGAGAAATTAGATAGCAATTTTCTTTACTTAGAAAATTAGGTAGCAAAGACTAGAAAAGTACCTAACAATGGTGGGCATGGAGGGAAGAAGAAATTGTACCTAAGTATCTTCAAATCCTGGACAACTGTTGACCCACGGTTGGACGATTTAACATTAAGTGTTAATTATCTAAGATTTAACACTGAGTGTTAATTATCTAAGCAATGTCTTCATTAAGTAGACAGTCTTCACCGTCCACTTGCTGGATCACACACACTTGCTCCCTTTTATCAAGTGCCACTCTGGTCATTCCATGGTATGTATCCCTGGGAAGGCAGAGAGATTTGTATGGAATTGTCTTCCCCCTGATTGTGGCTGGCAGCCTATAATGATGAAGTGATGGGTGTTCTTCCATGTCAATTAAATTGTGTCTTCTGTGCTGAGGTTGTCATTTCTGGAGATGCTTTTCTGACATAAACCCTCCATCTAGCAGGAACCAGAAAAGAATGTATAAAGACTCTCACATCTTTGATCACCACTGACCTTGTGTATATTAGAATTCGTGAGCTGGAGCTGAAAGGCTTGCTTTTCCCACACCAATTATCCCCTTGAGCCAACCGCTATCCTATACACCCACGATTACTAGCCTTCCTTCACCCATCAGGGGCCTGACTCCAAAGAAAATTTAAATAGTTTATTTCCAAGAACACCCTGAAAGCAGAATATAACTCTGTAAAATGTTTCATCCATGAAGGGCAATCACAGTTCCACTCACTGGAAAAAAACCAGAACACTGGTACCTCAGCACATAAAGAATTCTTGTTGCATTTTGAAAGAAGAGTTACAGTCACCCTTTGGGGTTAGAAAGCCCAACACGTAACAGTGAGCAATTTATGCACTATTGAGTCTGGCTGCTAATTGACTGGACAGTCAAAATTGCATGCAGCAAGGAAAAATGCCAACTTTAATCTTTCCAGAACTGCTTCAGAAGTGAATTAAGTGGAAAGCAAGTTTTATTAGAATTAAGCCAACCCTGTAGGTTTAAAATGGAAAGCCTTAAAGTAACGAGAGAAATGGGAAGGCATTTAAATAAACTTAAAAAATGCCTACCATGGGCTAGGCACTGTTATTGTCTCTCTGACTATTTTCTTTAATTATTACAACAAATCTACAAGATAGTTTTGTTTTGTTTGGTTTTTTAAAAAATTTATTTTATAAATGAGGAAACTGTCTCAGAAGGTGAAATAAATCGCCTAAGCTCCCACCATGAGAATGTGGCTGAGCTGGGTTTACATTCAGATCTCTTTGACACCCAATTAAATGATTTTCATTCTCCCAATGCATCGAGGCTATTTATCCTATTGCACATATTATAGATCCTCCAGGATGCCAAAATAACAACAGAGAGAAATATGACGTCCTATAACTCCCAGATCCATTCTTCCTCAAAGAAAAGGGATAATCACCAAATTTCTTGTCTGCACACCAGCCCTCTGAATCCAAGTTTTTGGACCTTGGGGCTTGACTCTGCATGTTGAACAAGATTCCCAGGTAATACTTGTGAAGATAAGTTTAAGAACCACTTTTGTATGGAATGTGAGAAGGTGGTTGAGTGGGTGAGGCAGACTCTCCTTGTCTCTGGAATAAATATCACTAACACTAGTACAAATACTGATACTCACATAGCACTTGTGTAAGGTTGGCGCAGCCTCATAGAGGGCTAGGTGAGTACCTTCTAGGTGGTATTTAAAAGACCACAAAATATTTTCAAAATATATTTAAACATACCAAAATATCTTCTTCTCTGGCCAGTGGAGTAGTAAAATCTCCACACTTGAGAGTTATTTTCTCCTTCTTCTTCTCCTTCTTCTCTTTCTCCTTCTCCTCCTCCTCCTCCTCTTCCTCCCCACCCCCCTTCTACTTCTTCTCATTATTGCTGCTACTCTTGAAGGTTTTATTCCAAATCTGTCTATCCTTACATAAGATTTGCTTGTGGAGCGTTTGAAAGTGCAGAACTCTGTGATTCAGTGTTTAAAAAAAATATGTCCACTCCTGCAGTTTCGTGAGTGATCTGCCAATCTGGAGCATCACAGCAAATATATCACAGGACAAGTGGGCTATGACTTGGTTGGACAGCATGCAGCCTGAAAGTAAATGTGGGGAAGGGAAAAGGGATGCTTCATAGAGGTAGGAAACAAACCCAGGCAGTAGGCACACATCAAAGCCAAGTTTTGTGTTCTTCATGGTTTTGCCCCAGCACAGACCCTGTTGTCTGCAAGACACTCGCTCACATCTACTGTTTGAGCTAGGTGATAAATTCTCTTCCTGCTTCTAAGAAAAAGCATGCAGGCACTACAGGATATTTTTCTTGTAAGCAATTTTTTAAAAAATATTCTGCCTTACTGAGGAATGTAATTTTTAATAGTGTGCCCTCTTTTTTTTTTTTTTTAATATATTTATTTTTTTATTTGTTTTTGGCTGCATTTGTCTTCATCGCTGCACATGGGTCTCTCACTGTGGTGGCTTCTCTTGTGGCGGAGCACGGGCGTGCAGGCTTCAGCAGTTGTGGCTCGCAGGCCCCAGAGCACAGGCTCAGCAGTTGTGGCACACAGGCCTAGTCGCTCCGCGGCACGTGGGATCCTCCTGGACCAGGGATCGAACCTGTGTCCCCTGCACTGGCAGGCGGACTCTCAACCACTGCGCCACCAGGAAAGCCCACCTTGTAAGCAATTTTATAAGAAATTCATGGATTCTTCTATACAAAGGAAGAGGAGTTTAAATGCAGAAAGTAAAAGTGGACTCTTAGTTTACTGACAGCTATTCACATGAACCTAAGTGGTTTCTGGAATGAATCATACTTTTTAATTTAATTTTTTAAATTAATTTTTATTGGAGTATAGTTGTTTTACAATGTTGTGTTAGTTTCTACTGTACAGCAAAATGAGTCAGCTATACATATACATATATCCCCTCTTTTTTGGATTTCCTTCCCATTTAGGTCACCACAGTGCATTAAGTAGAGTTCCCTGTGCTACACAGTATGTTCTCTTTAGTTGTGTATTTTATACATAATTTCTTGATAATTATAATGACAACAATGATGCATATTCTGTGTAATGGATAAATACCAATATATGTGGCTATATAATTCATATAATGTGTATTTATATAATTTATATATGTAGAATGTGTACTTCTGTACTCAAGTAACTAGAAATAATTGTACAATATTGCTCAAATACATAAATAAATTAGGCATTTTCAATGTTTTCATTGAGATTCACAACTAATATTAAATACTGTTTTCTCACCATGATACTCTTTTTTTGTAACAGAGAAATGGAAAATATTATAAAGTATTTTAAATAAACAAATTACTCTGTAGTTTTAGAATGAGCCAGTAGATTTTATTAGCTGTTTGGTTTTCTTTCTGGATGACTTAGTACTACTAAGCAAAACTACAGTTATGCAAAGATCAAACACAGTTATCTCATGAACTGCTTTACAAAGTTTATTGGGTTTGACAGATATTTTCAAAACTAATTTAGTTTGCCTCTATGCTAAATATAGGCTGTAATGTGTTTCTATATGGAATATATTTGACAGAAAAAGAGAGAACATTTTAGGTTGGAGGATATGGGGAAAACTGGGGTAAGTAGGAATATATCCTGGGTATTAACATAGAGGAAGCAGAAAGTGAGGACAGGTATTAGATCCTATCTAACGCATTTTGTAGGTGTACTTCTGTAATGATGAGAGAATACATGTGTCTCATAGTTCTGCTTTAAAGGAGATACCCATACAGCATTTTTATCAGTCACAGCATCTGTATTAGTATGGCTGGACTACGTTGTGTTGTAACATACAACCCCCAAATCTCAGTGGCCTGAAAGAACCACGTTGCGTTCCTCTTGTTTTACATGTCCACTGTGGGTCAGCAGGTGGCTCTGTTCTGCATCATCCACATTCTCACTTCAGGATCAAGGTGATGGACCCTTCACCATCCAGACCATGACCAGATTCTGCAGCACAAGGAGAGTAAAGCCTGAGAGTAATGCAACAAAATGCTTGACTCAAAAGTTGTATGTGTTTTCCCTCACGACTTCTTGAACAAAATTGGTCACATGGCTCTGGCCAACGAACGAGAGAGGAACCAGGAATTGAAATGTCCCCATGTGCCTGAAAGGAGAGAGATGAAATATTTGCAATACTAATGACGATCATAGTATTTTACTCATTGTTACTGCCTTCTAAGATCTAGGACCACTGAATCATCTTGAAATCAGGAAAAGGTTTCAACCAGGTCAGGAAAATATTCTTTGATTAAACTTCTTTACAAAATTACATTCCCAGAGTTATAGCTTTAAAATTCTTTTCCCATGCTGAAAATTTTTGGAAAAGAAAAAAGGAAAATAAGTTTACTGTGCAGAATGAGAAGGTAACAAGTATACAGAGGAAAATGGATGAATTTGAGAAGCATTGAAATGAAATTATAATACCGAAGAATTCTGTAGACAGCAAATGTACATGGATATGTATATGTACCCATAGTGAAGTGATGTGCCAGGTATCTGAAAAAAACTTAGATTCTGGAATGTCATTTTCCTTTTTCATGAGAGAGCAAAACTACATGGCCTGAACTTCATTGCCGAAAAGTTATTAATTTAAAAAATTTTAAGTAGGAGTCATGATTATTTCTACAGTAGGGGTTTAGAATTTTGTTAAAGTTGTTTATCTCCTACAATAATTACTATATATTTTACAGAAAAACCATCATGCTTATATGTCCAAATTCAAAAGTAGAGTATGAAAGTGGGATTTTATCCGTATGACACTATACAAAAATTTTCCTTTTAAAAAATTCATCTAATACTAAAAAAAATTGTATATTGTTTGCCTTAAAACAGCAACTTTACTTATCTACTGTAATTGAAAAATTACCCTCGCAAAGAACACATGCATATATCGATTCTTCATCTCTATCTCTGTCTGTCTCTATCTATTTATTTATGTATAGAAAGAGAGTAAGAGAAGAGAAGAGAAAAAGAGTATGGATGAGAGGAACAGACTAAATAAGAGACTGAAATATTGAATATAATGACATGTAATTCCTCACTAGTATGCTTTTTGACCTTGCACAGCACATTTTTAAGTTACATTTTCTTCCCTGTGAAATGTACCTGAGTTGTGGGACTCATGTAAGATGTGATTTATGGAAGTATGTTAATACTAAAACACTATGCAAAAGTTAGCTTGTAACAACTGTACGATTCTCTAGGAATTAATGAAAAAGCTCAAATTGGGTAATTGGACAAGGATCAATTAGCTGTATTTACTTTTGACATAAAATAAAAATGTCACTTATGAGTATAAGATATCAGAAATTATACCCAATCAACAAAATGGCTTATTTGCTGACTCTGTAGGGAGAAAAGGCATGTTGGCATTTCTCCCAGACTCTCCACTTTGTCAGGACTTACTTTCTGAATGGGAAGTAGAAAGACTGTGTTGGAGAATCAAGTTTATTATCCATTAGTTTTCACTTTCCTACTTTAACATATATGACATATAGATCAACTTAGTAAATTGGTCTTTTTTAAAAAAAATCACAGCTCTCTGTTGTGAAACTAGACAACTTAGACAACTGACCATCATTTTTTTTTTGTTCATCTCTGTCAGTTTGATTTTAAAAACGACTTGCTCTTAGAATTATGTTCTGAATTTTCTATGTCAATTCCAAATTAGGACACAACTAGTTCCGAACTATCATGGATCCAAGTTGAGAATGAAAATCTATATCTATATGATGTATAAGCACTACAGAGGCTAATTGTAACTTATTATTAAGTAAATAAGATATTTGTTCCTGAAGAAGGTAACTTTTTATAAGAACCTTGAAAGGTAGAATATGAAGAAAATTTCAAGGGTCAAATATTAGAGAATGCCTCAATAGTGACGAAGGTGGGAAAATTTAGGAAATTACTTATTATTCAGTCTGGCTGAGAGGTATAAAAATAGAGAAGAATCGTATTAAAGTTGAGTTCTGTGTTCAGATCTGGTTTTCATGGGATTGAGAACCACAGGTCATTCTGGAGAAGGGAGTCTCTTGATTAAAACAGCTCACAGTGCTTTGTGTATTCCTTAACCAGTGGGGTTTCAGTTGAATGAGTACAGGGACTATGCTACTTTTGCGTATAGATCTATGCCTGTTGTATGTCGCGAGACCAGTTACATAATAGTCTCTCAATTAATATTTTTTGAATGCTGAACAAAGGAAGAATATTCTAATGATTATGTAGGAGACAGAATAAGGTGGTGGACATAGAAATCGAGAACAATTCATACAACACTCAAGACATGTTTTGAAGAGGAAGGACTGTATGCTTTTTCATTCACAGAAATAGTGAAATACAGAAAATGTCTTTTTGTCTAAAATTGTGTGAAATATGGTAGCTACTAACTGCACAAGGCTTTTTTAAATTTTAATTTATTTAATTTAATTTAAAATTCTACTCCACAGTCACACTAGACAACTTCAAACTCACATAGTCTTATGTGGCTAATGTCTATCATATTGGACAGGGCAGATATAGAAATTTTCATCATCACACTAAGTTCTCTTGGATGATGCTAGTCTAGAAAACACTTTTGAATGAATCAGCCCTCTTGAAAGATAGTCCATAACTTATGATACATTATTATTATTATTTTTTAACAAAACTACTTGTTAAATTTATTAACTTTTCCTTCATCCAAGATAGTGAAATCCTATGAGGTAGAGCAATAGTTCATTTTATGCCACTGTAACTCTAACTGATATCTGTAGGTGAAAATTTCCCCTTCAATCTAATTTAAATTTCCTCTTTGAAGTGTACGGGCTAGCAGTATCTGATTTTTATCTGTGTTACTGGGTTTGATGTATTTCTTTTTTTTTAAAATTTATTGGGGTATAGTTGCTTCACAATGTTGTGCTAGTTTCTGCTGTACAGAGAAGTGAATCAGCCATATGCATACATGTATCCCCCTGCTTCTGGATTTCCCTTCCATCTAGGTCACCACAGGGCATGAAATAGAGTTCCCTGCACTATACAAAAGGCTCTCACTAGTTATCTATTCCATACATAGCAGTCTATACATGTCAGCCCCAATCTCCCAATTCATCGCACCCCCCCATTCTCCCCTTGGCATCTGTATGTTTGTTCTCTACGTCTGTGTCTCTATTTCTGCTTTGCAAATAGGTTCATCTGTACTATTTTTCTAGATTCCACATATATGCGTTAATATACAATATTTGTTTTTACTCTTTCTTACTTACTTCACTCTTTATGACAGTCTCTAGGTCCATCCATGTCTCTACAAATGACACAGTTTTTTTCCTTTTTATGGTTGAGTAATAGTCCATTGTGTACATGCACCACATCTTTTTTATCTATTCATCCATTGATGGACATTTAGGTTGCTTCCATGTCCTGGCTATTGTAAATAGTGCTGCAGTGAACACTGGGGCGTATGTGTCCTTTTGAATTATGGTTTTCTCAGGGTATATGCCCAGTAGTGGGATTACTGGGTCATATGGTAGTTCTATTTTTAGTTTCTAAAGAACCTCCATATTGTTCTCCATAGTGGCTGTATCAATTTACATTCCCACTACCAGTGCATGAGGGTTTCCTTTTCTCCACACCCTCTCCAGCATTTATTGTTTGTAGAGTTTTTAATCATGGCCATTCTGACCGGTGTGAGGTGATATTTTATTGTAGTTTTGATTTGCATTTCTCTAATAATTAGTGATACTGAGCATCTTTTCATGTGTCTCTTGGCCATCTGTATGTCTTCTTTGGAGAAATATCTATTTAGGTCTTCTGCCCATTTTTTGATTGGGTTGTTTGTTTTTTTGATATTGAGCTGCATGAGCTGTTTACATATTTTGGAGGTTATTCCTTTGTCATTTGCTTAGTTTGCAAGTATTTTCTGCCATTCTGAGGGTTTTCTTTTCATCTTGTTTATGGTTTCCTTTGCAGTGCAAAAGCTTTTAAGTTTCATTAGGTCCCATTTGTTTATTTCTGTTTTTATTATCATTACTCTAGGAGGTGGATCAAGAAAGATCTTGCTGCAATTTATGTCAAAGAGTGTTCTGCCTATATTTTCTCTAAGAGTTTTATAGTGTCTGGCCTTACATTTAGGTCTTTAATCCATTTTGAATTTATTTTTGTGTATGATGTTTGGAAGTCTTCTAATTTCTTTCTTTTACATGTAGCTGTCCAGTTTTCCCAGCACCACTTATTGGAGAGGCTATCTTTTCTCCACTGCATATTCTTGTGTTCTTTGTCATAGATTAGGTGACCATAGGTTCGTGGGTTTATCCTGGGCTTTCCATCCTGTACCATTGATCTATATTTCTGTTTTTGTGCCAGTACCATACTGTCTTGATTACTGTAGCTTTGTAGTATAGTCTGAAGTCAGGGAGCCTGATTCCTCCAGCTCCGTTTTTCTTTTCAAGATTGTTTTGGCTATTTGGGGTCTTTTGTGTTTCCATGCAAATTATAAAATTTTTTGTTCTAGCTCTGTGAAAAATGCCATTGGTAATTTGATAGGGATTGCATTGAATTTGTAGATTGCTTTGAGTGGTATAGCCATTTTCACAATATTGATTCTTCCAGTCCAAGAACATGGTATATCTCTCCATCTGTTTGTGTCCCTTTGATTTCTTTCCTCAGTATCTTATAGTTTTCTTAGTATAGGTCTTTTGCCTCCTTAGGTAGGTTTATTCCTCGGTATTTTATTTTTTTCACAGCAATCGTAAAATTCAACAGCCATTTATGATAAAAACTGTCCATAAAGTGGGCATAGAGGGAACCTACCTCAACATAATAAAGGCCATATATGACAAATCCACAGCAAACATCATTCTCAATGGTAAAAACCTGAAAGCATTTCCTCTAAGATCAGGAACGAGACAAGGATGTCCACTCTCACCATTATAATTCAACATAGTTTTGGAAGTCCTAGCCACAGCAATCAGAGAAGAAAAAGAAATAAAAGGAATCCAAATTGTAAAAGAAGTAAAACTGTCACTGTTTGCAGATGACATGATACTGATACTACACACAGAAAATCCTAAAGATGCCACCCGAAAACTACTAGAGTTAATCAACGAATTTGGTAAAGTTGCAGGATACAAAACTAATGCACAGAAATCTCTTGCATTCTTATATACTAACAATGAATGATCAGAAAGAGAAATTAAGGATGTTATTTCTTACTTAATGTATCATGTCTTTTAAAAACTGTTGCTAGAATATGCTCTCTCAAGCAAAGTGAAAGCATTTTAGATACCTATAAAAGACAGGATACAGTAAAAATATTCCCTGTTTGAAATGACAAAACAAAGAAGTCAGCCAAATGATGCTGGTTCAATTTGGATTAAGGATGAACTCAGAATGAACATATTATATATAAATAATTCATGAAATTTCACCTATTTATATATTGACGATTGCTAAGAAGATAACAGTTATCCTTTACATTGTTCCAAAAAGTTGTCAATTCAGAGGAAACATCAGTTATATTGATGCATATTGAGAGAAACAACAACAAAAAATTGAGTAAAAACAGTTTGGTAAGATTTTCTGCTTTTAATAGTTTTCTTTTTCTTTTAGTAAAGCAGGTAAATAGAGAAGGAGAATAATAGACACATGGGTACTAGACACATGTGTACATTGTAATGCCTGTTTGTCTTGTCAGTAATTTGGCCGGAGATAGATTGAGAGTAATAATTACACACTCCTCAGTGATTTGGATTCTGAAGTAAAGTCACTACAAGGCTATGTCTACATTTCAACAAGATTACATTTTGGCAGAAATAAGGTGGAAGGCTGCAATTTGATAGCAGGTCTGTAAGATATGTATGGGAAATAAAGAGGTATAAGAAGACGGGTTCAGGTGTGTTAATTCTTATTCAAGTTCATCCCATTTTTTATGACCATTTTAAAGCCATGTAAAGAGAAGCAAAATTATAGCACTAGTTCTAATTAGTTTTTTCCCCCATGCTTTCTGCTTCCACGCCAAATTCTCGACATGCCAGAATCATCCTCCTCCTAATTTGTAAACAAATATCTTCCTTCTCTCTCATTTAATAGAACAATGACAAAAAAGAAAGAGCATATTTGTCTTGCCAAAAGATATAATTGGAGAAGCAATTTGAAATAAAAAAATAAACAGATTATAAGTGGTATATTCACTCTGAAAGGATAATCAGAGAATTTTGAAATTTGCTAGCTATCTTGATTAAGATTCCATTTTACTTATCACCTTTAGAGATAGACACCTAACTCTTTTATGTTCACTCTTATTTGGATTTTTGAAGCTATAATTCAATTTCTAAGCATGTATCAACATAGCAAATCATAATATACAAAATCATTCCTTTATTAAATAAACATTTCTGTGGTTATTCTGTGCAGTGTGGTGGGCTACTCCAAAAATCATTCAGCCAGTAACTGGTGGAGCTGAGAAACAAATTCTGGTCCATTTGATGTCCAAGCATGAACTCTCAGTCCCTAAGCCATACCACCTGGTTTGGTTAATCATGATGTTGAAGGGTCAGAGAAATCTGAGTTTCATGCAGCTCCTGCTATTTCTTAGACTTGAAGCCTTAGACAATTTACTCTATTTTACAAAGACAAAGATTCATCATCTGAAAAGTGGTAATAATTATAGTTCCTACTTTACAGAATTATTGTTTGTATAAGTTAACTCACAATCTGCATTGTAACTGTACATAGGAAGGACTCTATAAGTGTACTCTGTTATTATTTACTTTAATATATGAACATTCAAGTAAAGAATAAGAATTATATCTCTTCTTTTAGAAACTATTGCTTTCCTTTCTTTTATATGGTTCCAAACATCTTGGGTCTTGACATCATAGCCGGATACCCCTCATCTAGTTCACAAGAAAGGGAATAGGATTCCAACCTTGTTAGTCAGAAGCCCTCAAATTTCTGAGAACAGTAATCAATGAAAGAGTAGGCACATGACTCAGGTAATATGAATCTAAGTCATTCTTTGATAAGAAAATAAGGAGATATTCTCTCTCTCCTTCATCTGAGACTGCTAAGATGAGAGAATGTGAATAAGAGCCTCTGAAGCATCTCTATTACTCCCTGAAGATAGTGTACATTCAGAAGTAATTTTAGAAGAGCCAAGAAACAGAAGAAGAGAGAGCGAGTCCCAGTGGTGTTGAATTCTACTTCCAGTTCCTGAAGCCATGTTTACTTTAGTTCCTCAAGTATTCATCTCAAAGGTGTGAACTAATCTTTTAGCTTAAGCTATATAGGTTCTTATACCTAAAAATAAAATAGTCTTAACCAATTTAAACACTGGAACCAGAAGTGATGTGTTATAAGTGTAATACACGAATGCAAAGCTCTTTAAATAGTGCTGCCATGGAGAATCTCTATGCGGTGGGGGTTATCGGCTATCTTTGCAAAACATTAGCAAAGTTAAACAGTTACTCAAATCTTGCAACTCAGAAAATATAATCTCCAAAGTTGAAGCTTTACTGGATTTGCCTTAAAATTACCCAGGGTGTTGGAGTGCTTAGGTAGTATTTATCATCATTAGCAAGAACTTTAATAAAAGGATATGCTTCAGGAGATTTCTGTCCATTTGAAGGCATACAAGGAATGACATAAAACTGTGACATGAGCAGATCTTTCAAGGCTACCATCCAAGACGGCTGGGTGTCAGATTATTCATATAGGCATTTGTTGGCAGAGACTCCCCATTTCAGTTCCTACGATGTGGTTCCTGCAAAACTTTCTTCAATCATGTGGCCTACCTGAATATTGCTTTTAAGAAAATAATTTCTCCTATTTTTTTATAATTATCTTTATTTATATAAATATAAGTAATCTCTAATGAGTTGCTACCATATGTTACCTTAAATTGTTAAGAAATATGGATGGTGAGGCATTCACATGTGAAAAATTAGCCTACATGACACAGAAGTGTATAGAAATAGGTTAAGGTGTAAGATTGTATTAAAGGCTTTGGGATCCTAGTGGATTAGAAAGATGCCGAAAGCATCAAGGAGGATGAGAAACTTAAGTTTGGCTTGGGAACATCAGGAAAAGAGAGAGGAGTAGGAGGACATCTATTAAGGCTTCAGAGAGAGAAGAGACTGTGAGTTGCTCTTATGTTGAAGGAGCTGCCACTGACAAGGCCATGGTGACTCCAACTCTCCCCAATTAAGAGTAAATTAATTTCCAATTTCAAAGTCTCTGAGGGACAACTAAGAGGAGAGAAACCATCCATCTCTAACCAGCTAACCTCCAGTGATACCACGTTTTGTATCCACAAACAGCAGGACCATTTTCACTAGTTAACACTATTATTAGTGTACCTACCTCATTCTCAGTTAGAAGATGAGTGTTTGAGATGAGTTCAGGACACATTCACTCCTTCATCTCAGTTCAGTGACTTGGTGAAATGTCACACTCCCTTTAATGAATGAATGAGGCCACAAGAGCACCAAGCTTACCAGAGTGACACCAAAGAACTTAGGGGTTAACCTGCTCCGGAATAAGTCGATGTCATGAACCTCAAAGCAATAGGCTGACCCCATTAAAAATAGTGGTATCTGACATTTCATCAGGATTTATAGTTTATGAAGTATTTTCCAAAGAGTTTTATTTTTTAATACCTCTATCTACACAATTCCACAGTTAGAAATTGATGTCTTTGGGTTTATGTTATTAACTTCACACACTTTCTCTTTTACGATAAGCACTTATCAAATAAAATCCCTAAATAGGAAGTTGTCCCTGAGATCAGAATCCTGAAAAGTTTGGCAGGTAGGAAAAAAGAAGAGAGAAGGATGATAATTGAGCATGATACCCCTTGAGGAATTGCTGACAAAGATGATCTGTGCTTTTTCACAACCTGCATTTACTCATACAGCGTATATGTACTCTATACAAGGAAGTTCCAGAAGGAGACAGTAGAGCAAAATATTAGATGTAGTAGAGATTATAACCTTTAGTTTGGCAGAAGATAAGTTCTATGGTTGTGGTCATTTGTGAAGTCTACTGCTGCATATGTATTTAAATTTGGCAGTTGCCTTGTCTCAGTCAAAATGAATTATGTGTCTACTTCAGGAAGGCAGTGGTAAGAGTAGGAATTGTTGGAATGTCCTACAATAAACCCAATTTATGCTCAAGCGTTTTAAGTTCTGATTATACTTAACTGCTGACCAAGATTTCCTGTGGGAAATAGGGAGGAAAAAAAGAAAGAGATGAAGCTATTGTATTATTGGTAAAATTGATATTATGTCCCAACTGGAAGAAACTTCTTAAATTACACAATGTGATTATGCTTGCCATTTATTGATTAAGCAATTACTACATGCTGGGCACTCTATGTGCTAACACAACAAATATCTGTGAGGTAGATATTTTAAAAATCTATTTTAGATAAGATGAAATTGAGGCATAATGGTTAATGCAATTACCCAAATTCACACAATTAATAAACACAGAACCAGAGCCAAACCCCTTCTCCTTCGGATTCAGGTAAGATTTAAGATATATTTTGAAAGTGGAGTTGAAAGAATTAGCAGAAGAATTGGTTTGGGAATATGAAAGAATGAGGAAGGTGAAAAATGACAAGAAGACTTTTTACCTTGAGCAACTGAACACTGGAGTTATTTCCTGAGATAGAGGAAACTCGGGAAGTTTTACCTTAAAATGAGGTCATCAGGGTGGAGCTCTAATCCAATAGGATTGGTGTCCTAATGAGAAAAGGAAAAGGCCCCAGGGATGCATACACAGAGAAAAGGCCATATAAGGACACAGTGAAGAAGGCAGCCAGCTACAAGCCAGGAAGAGAGGGCTCAGGAGAAACCAAATCTGGCAACACCTTGAACTTGCACTTCCAATCTCTATGACTATGAGAGATGCATTTCTGTTGTTTAAGTCAACCTGTATGTGGTATTTTGTTACGGCAGCCCTAGCAAACTAATACATTAAGAGAGTCCTCCATCCAAGACGAGTGACACAGAAACAACCTCCGATGAGGTAGAGGGAAAACTGGCCATGGTGGTGTCCCTTAAGCCAAGTGAAAACAGTGTTTGGAGGAGGGGATGATCAACTGTGTCAAACACTGCAGAGAGAACTGACCAAGAGGGACTTAGAGTTGCTCTCAGATTGACTAACAGGCTTGATCTCCCTTTTCTTAAAGCATTTACTTTAGAAAACTTGTAATTGTAAATTCTTTCTGTGTCCCTTTGAGATGTAAATCTTTTAAAAAGCTTCTAGCCAGTTTTACACCCCAGATTTATAGTTCCTCAGAAACCTGGGAACCATCCTTTTTAAATGTCATCATCAAGGAATATAGTGCCTCTATTCCCCAGGGTTTTTTGGGAGGTGGGGGGTGGGGGGGAGGACAGGAACTTAACTTCCATGGGTGCCAGTTAGCAAGCACAGATGGTTTAATCGCAGAGAGAAAACATTTGCAAACTCAAGAAAGTGAAAGTGAAAATTTTTTGGAAGTGAAAATTGCTAATTATATGGAAATATTTCAACCTAATGAAGTAAGAAAATGTAGTTGGCTTCTTTATCTTAATATCCTTTTTTTCCCCTGCTGGCTTTATGTCCTAATATACTTGAGAATTTTCTCTTGTTTCTAGACTGAAGTAGTCCAATGAATATTTATTAGAAAAATCACCAGGATGTGTATAGATTAAATATTTACAAACTACCTTCCCTTTCCAGATCTTAAATCCATTCTTTCTTTTCTCTTGCCAAAGAAGTATGATGATTGAAGAAAAGTATGGAAATACATAAAAGTAAAAAGAAAGACACAACAACACTGAAAATGCCCTGAGCCATAAACTGCTGAGAATGTGCTATTCCATTCAAGCCAAGATGGCAATGATGCTTCACATTTCGGATATCTTCCTACTCCAAATGTATAATGATGATGGTTGAAATTTAAAAGAGAACATTAAAGAAAACATATGTATACTATAAAATTAATACAAACATCTTTGTGTAACAGAATTTTAAAAATAAATGGAAAACTTTGTGCAAAGCTAATGCTCGGAGGCTACTGGGATTAGAATTACAACAACAATTGAGCAGCTGAAAATTTGGTCTTCTTGGAAAAATGAGAATAAGAGCTCCATTTGATCAAGTTTCATTGCTTGGAACCAGTAGCTGGAGTACGGCTTTCTCAATACTGAGGTTACATAATCTATGACATGAGGGAGAAAGGAATTAACAAAATAGCAAAGCTTTGAGTAAAGCTACTCTCTGGCTCGGTGGCTTGATGCCTATATGCTCAGTATCACCAGAGTACAAGAGTCCTCAGCTATCCAAAATGGATTTAATTCTGAACTAGGGCCATGGGAAGTGGAGAAAAAAGGAAGGGAGAGAAAGAGAGAGAGAGAGAGGAGACTGAGGGAGAGAGATCTCCTCTCATTCAACATGAATCTTATATCTACAAAAAAAAAATCAGTAAAATATAAGGCAAAATACAGCAGAGGCAAACAAGACAGTAGGTCAAAATAAAAAGATTAACATGAAATACTAAAATGGGAAAATATATTCATTTAAATAAAATTTAACAGGTTGATAAACTCCAAGCTGGATAAAACCAATGATAGAATAAATGAATAAAATCATATATAGGAATTAGTTAAGAATATAGTAAGAAAAACACACACATACACATCATACACATAAATACACACACAAGTGCATGCATACATTAGAAAAGCTAATATTAAGCAACAGAGAAAACAGAAATAGAAACATTTCAATATTTACATAATTGGAATTCCTAAAGAAGAGGAGAAATGGCATAGAATCAATAATTGTTCAAATTAAACAATTGTTTATAATTTTAAAAGAAATGAGAGGTTAGCTAGGAATGCATTTCAAATATCACATAGTTAAAAAAAGAAATCCGCCCTGGACAAATTATATTAAAACTTCAAAACATCCAAGTGAAGATTTACCATAGGAAAAAAGATTATTTCTTAATTACACTGAGGACAAAATTTTCATCAACAAAAAAAATGTTAGCAGATGGTAGCATAACATCTCCAAAGTATTCAAAAGATATTAGACATTTATACCAGCTAAACTAGCATTCAACCAAAGAACACACCAGGCATTTCAGAATCGAAAGGACCAAGACAATTTGTCATTCACAAACGCTTGGAATTATTACTCTTTCTAAAATAGAAACCTTGCCCATTTCTCTACTTTTCCATTGATTTATATTTCTTTACAACACTTATCAATGTAATATATTAGAATATATTTATTATATTAGTATATTATACTATACTATTTGTTTTGTTTGTTTTCATTTTCACCTACTTTTCCCAATAGAATGCCAAGCAGGGCATTTCTATATTTATAAATATAAAATAAAATATAAATGTTTATTAATTCATATAATATGAAATATATAGTTATATTTATATTGAATATAGAATGTCCAGGGACTTTATAAATTTATTTTTTTGCTGGACTTCTAGTACCTTGAACAGTAGGCACTCAAAAATTTGTTTGAAATTGTTAAAATGGGACTACCTTATGAGATAGCTCTGCTTAAATCGACAACGTAAAGAAATGATATTTCAACTATGTAAGCTGTTCCTTTATTACTTGTATTTTTGTAATTTTACTTTATCTAATATACTTATTTTCCACCTGTTTAATTAATACAGTAAGATTTTATATCTCTCTCTATTGCCAATGCTTTGCATTCTAGTCTGCTATTGACTTTGTATTGGGATAAGTGATAACCTAGACTCAATGACGCTGTGATTGTTAAATTTCTGTGTGATCAATTATTTTAACTATAATTTATTATAATCAGTTGAATTCATGTCTAGATAAGTATAACTTGTACCCTAGGGGTGGCTATCATTTCAAACACCTTAATCTTGAAACTACAGCTCAGGAATTAGCATTAAGGGTTCAAAAAATCAGGATTATTAGTAAAATCTAGCAATATGGATTACTGAAAATACTTTCTAACTAGAGAGTTGAGTGATGTTCAACTGGTGAGGGTGGCTAAAGAGATGGGGTGTGTACCTCACCCTTTTATGAGCAAACTGATAGGATCTGGCAGGAACCAATGAGTAGCATGACTTTAGGTCTATAGCCTCTGGCTTCCTGAGGACACTGTCACCTGACCTCACAGGAAGCCTGAATGATTCTGCCTTCAAAATATTGTTTCATCCATCTTAGAATGAACCTTTCAATCCTGGAAGTTGTTGGACTGTCTGAGATGAACAGTGCAGTCTTTGGTAATTTTTAGAAAATAGATTGTAATACGGTTTCTGTGACTTCTTGCTAAAAAATAATTGTTTATTTTGTCTAAAACATATTTGCATTGTAGCAAATCACCTGCTAACCTGATAACCAGGTAGTAGAAGATGAGGCTTAAAGCCTTCATTTAACTGTAATTGCTGAAGACAATTGGTATTTATTCAAAAGAATCTGACCTTGTCTTAGAGCTAGATCCAAGGTCAGGTGGAAAAGTTGCAGAACAGTAGGCTGTATCAGTCAGTATTTTCCAGAGAAACAGAATCAATATAATTATATATATATATACGCACACACACATATATACACACATATGTAAATTTTACATATATATAAAATCATGTGTATTTGTGTGTATATGTGTGTATATATACATATATATAATCTCATTTTTTACGTGTGTGTATGTGTATATATACACATTTACATACAGACAGAGATTTTAAGGAATTGGTTCACGTGATTGTGAGGGCTGGCAAGCACAAAATTTGTAGGGCAGGTCGGCCAGCAGGAAACGCATGCAGGATTTCTGTATTACAATCTAGAAGCAGAATTCCTTTCCAGCAAACCTCAGTTTTTGCTCTTAATGCCTTTCACTGATTGAATGAGCCCCACCCACATTATCCAGGGTAATCTCTTTTACTTAAAGGCAATTGATTGTAGATGTTAATCATGTGTACAAAATACCTTCATAGCAACATCTAGACTAGTGTCTGACCAAACACCTGGGCCCATAGCCTAGCCAAGTTGACACAAAAATTTAACCATGACACAGTCCTTCTGCAAACAAAGAGGGCTCACTCAAAAGAAATTACTGCATAGAGAGAGGAAGCTCCAAATCTGCTGCCTGAGATCATAGGTAGACATTCAAGAGGAAGCAAGAGGTGAAAAACACACCATGTATCATGGGGAATTTTTAACCACACAATTTTCTGTCAATGCTGGGATGCTCTTATCAGTGAAAGGACATGCTATTAATAACTAATGTCGGGATACAGGTTAAAACTCTGATGCTCTCAATTAAACTGTGATGCTTATACCTTAATAAAGTCAGACTCTCGTTAATCCCTCTCGTCTAGTTAGTCGCTTTACCACTTCTTTGTAGGCGCACATAAAGAGGAGAAAGGGACAGAAACTGCCCTCTCAATATTCCCACACTGGATGACATTATCAGCAGAAGTTTCCTTCTCTGTAGTTTAAGGAGGAATTTTGGAGAAGTGGAGCAAAAGTCTCCCCCAACATGTAGAGACATATAGCCAGAGAATGGGTTAGTAAACA
The DNA here is from genome assembly GCF_028564815.1 of Eubalaena glacialis. Classification (NCBI taxonomy): domain Eukaryota; kingdom Metazoa; phylum Chordata; class Mammalia; order Artiodactyla; family Balaenidae; genus Eubalaena; species Eubalaena glacialis. Next base: position 11,275,653 of record NC_083719.1, on the reverse strand, counting down.
GCTGACTGGCAAAACCTATATTTAAAGTGTACCTTAACGGTTATTCTTCCTTACATGTCCAAAAGTTTACGTTATCCCAAATAGGATGACGGACTCATTAGTGGAAACGTTTCTTTCTCCATTGGTATTTTCTCAGTTTTCTGTCACTGGCCACACTGTGCAAACCGCAGACACCCAGAAGATCATACCCTGTGCTGTCTTTGCACAGATTCTTCAGACTCTTCAGTATCACTAGTAGTGATACTGTCGCATCTTGGAAATCTGGTTTAATCATCCTCAGGTCATTAGCTCCGTTTATACTAATGGCAAAAGAAATAAAAAGAGCAAAATTTTGTGCACCTGGTACTGATTCATCTATATTTTTTATAAACCATTATGAAAGTCCTCATTCTTATTCTTTTCCCCAGGTACCTATCGCGAATGAACTTTCTGACTCCTTGTGGTTTGTTGGAGACACGTAAATAGTTCTGACCTATGATGTGTCCTTCTAGAACAAGTATCTAATTGCCAATGCATGATTATTCAGAAAAAAAAATCATCATTGTTATGTAGTGGCAAATTATTTGGTGAAACTGTTGCCTGAATAAACTTGGAAAGCACCTGATGTACCTAATGAGCACGAAGCATTAGTGAAAGAGTCTGGAAAGCAGATGGATATTAGGTATGTTTGCCACTCCTCTTGAAAAGGCAGTAAAAGAAAGAGAACTGGTTGGCAAGCAGGAATATAGAAAATAGAGAGTGTAGATATTCAGCTACTTGTAAGTTTGGAAAAAGTAAAAGCTTTTCAACCCCAAACAGTAAAAGACAACAAGAGAAATTCTTTGAGCAACAAAATCAGATTAAACACTGTCTAAATGCAAGAATCAAATTAAGGGTATTGCTTTCAAATCCATTGTTCAAACTTTGAATGGCTTAGGTACAGCCCATTAGGCCTTTTTGTTGGACAATTGACTTAGGGGAAAAAAACAGGAGTGTTGCTTTCTCCTGGGAACTTGATAGGCTCCAGGTAGCAGGAATTTTATCCAGAGAGGGAGTAAAATATTGGGAAAAACTATGGGTGTCGCTCTTGAGACACGCTGTGTACTAGAATAAGACGAAGTTATTGAGAAAGCTATCCTGGCAAAACAAACAATGAACAAAAAAAAAAAAATAAAACAAGACTCTGGTTTAAGTTGCACTGTTTTGAACACTGAATAACCTTGAACTCTCACATTTATATGGGAGGAAAAAAATCTAAGAAGGCGTTCAATTCCAAAAGAGAGTGTGGCGGATGTGAGGATGTGCTACTCAGATCATCAACAGCAGAGACCATGACCAATGGCTCCAGTGATTCCTCTGAAACCCTCGCCACATGTGTGCTGGGGCTACACTTCCCGCAGGCTGCTGCCAGATAATGAGTGAACATGGGCAGGCTCGTTCCTGGGAGATGCAGGACCCCTCTGATGAGTGACTTTGGCTCAAGGACTCACTAATGCCCTTGCCAAAATTTCCTTAGACTTGCCCTGCATTTTAACATGCTCAGTCAGCCCTTCCTTTCGTCTTTCCTCACTTCCTTCCTTTTTTCCTCTCCTTGCATTATGAACGGAAGTTTCTCCAGCCTCCCTGGCACCTTCTCCCACAGGCATGTCTCCTAATAAATTTCTTGCGTATTTAATATTTTCTTGGCATCTGCTTCTCACAGGACTCAGACTGTCACCGAAGGCATGTTCTCCAATACCTTCTTTAGAGGTGCCCCAAGGGGATAATGGAAAAGGAAGGACCTTACTTTGGCCCTTGGAAACAAAAGGCCAAAGAAAACAATGGACTGGGGACCCCCTTCCCATGAGGAGGGAGCAAAACCAGGACGGAATCATGAATATTTCCCTTCCCTTAGAAATTTCTACCCAGCCTCAGAAAATTGAATCTTAGTATCCCATATTCTTTCCACTTTCTAAGTAGGAGTGTTTATTGCAGATACCCTGTCCCTAACCCCAAAATTTTTTATAGAGTGGGGTGCTGATAAATACCTTGTCTTTTGAGTATACAGTTCTCTGGGTCAAGAGGAACTGGTTCCAACCTGAAACAGACACTACATCAGTCAGGGGATAAAAAACACACCAGCTATTTTAACAGAGAATTCAATACAAAATATTCTTACATGAAAAGGCAGGAAGGGAACACTAGAAGTATCACATGGAGAGTATCTAATGGAAGCAGCTAGTACTCCCAGGGGTTGGAAATTGAAAGGAAAAGTTAGAACTATTATAGAGCTGGGTTCTGAGCTGGGATTCAGCCCTCTGACTGGTGAACTTGGAGGGGGAGCTCTCTAGAGGTGGCATGCAGACCTTGATGGAGTGGCACTTACCTCCAGTTAGCTGGTTCTGCTGTCTCCGACGGGGCAAAGGGAGGCTCTTTGGGGAGTGTTGAAAAATTACAAGCTGTTATCAGCTGCTGTGACTGGGATAACTGTCACTTAAGCAATATTACTGGAGTGATTTTACAGAATCATAAAGCAAGCATCATGGTTTTATTTTTTTTCCTTCTTCTAGTTTTCCAGTCTTCTTCCAGAACCCTGACTGCAAAGCCTAACTAGGAGTCAGCTGGTAAAAGAGAAAATATGGTCTGCAGAATCTCCGTATCATCCAGTGGAATATAGAAAGGTGGAATTCAAGGTGAGAGATTGTAGCTTAATCATGGGCACATCCCCTGATACAGATTTACTGTCCATCTCTCGGATCCAAGTCTTTGAGCTTCATGCCATGACTGGCTGGACAGCTTTTAGGTTTTCTTACTCAGGGAGGCTGTAAGTGTATTTTGCTGGTGAAATGAAGATTGGAATGAATATTTGTTGAACAGAAGGGTAGACTGTACTGGTCTTTAAGTTTACTTACTATGCACATCTTTTTCTCCTCCAGTTTTTGGGCACAAGGTTGGTTCATTCTCTGACTTCTTTTGATTGATAGAGCTATAAGTACATTTCTGAGCAATGAGTTGAGAGTGGGAATGCTGTGAATCATTTTGGGGCTCTGCATTTTAGTTTTGATCCAAGGCTCTCAAAAGCAACTTCTTTGCCTCTGCAGAATGACCCCCAGAGTTCAGGATAGTGGCTGCCTCATTAGCCTGGATCCTGAGGCACTGAGATGAGCAGAGTCTCTAGTTAACCCGACAGCCATGAAACATGAAGAAGAAAGGAACCACGGTTGTGCTTAAGCCGCTGAAATTCGGGGGGTGTTTATTACTGCACATACCTAGCCCATTCCAACTAGTAAATATCTCGTATTTACTTCAAAACAGAGTCTTACTGACATACTTTCTCTCTAGTGATATAGCAGATTAACTAAATCTTTTGAATTTTATTTTGAAAAAAGTTCATTTCGATCCCACTTCTTCTTAAAGAGGATTTGCAATAGCTTACATGGATGCACTGTTAAAAAAGTGCTAAATGATTCAGTTTTTTGGATTCAGTTTGCTAATATTTTGTTGAGAATTTTTGCATCTATATTCATCAAAGACATTGGCCTGTAGTTTTTTTGTAGTGTCTTTGAGTCACTATGCTGCACACCTGAAACGAATGTTATATTGTAAATTAACTATACTTCAATACTTTTTTTAAATAAAGGAAAAAAATGCTAAATGATTGTTGGAGAAGGTCATCAAGAGGATGTGAATGCTGGTTGACCTGTGAATTGGATCTGGGCATTGGAGGCGCCTCACCCCTTCCCTGGTCCTTGGAATGTACACTCGGCCCATCGTCCCCACGGCCAAAGCTGTTCCAAAGATGTAGCCTTGAGAGAGTAAAGTGCTGCTGAGACCATCTGAATGATATATGTGACTGAACCCAGTCTAAGGTCTCTATGCATACAAACTTTTAAGATTCTGGTCGTGGATGCAGAGATCTACTCTTGTGATGCCCAAGACAATCCTCGTTTGTAAGTTTCCTTGTTAAGCCTGCCACCTACAACTTAGAGTGGTCTGCCTCTTTCTTTGTTCTCTCCTTGCCCTCCATGTTTCAGATTTCACCCAGGAAACTCTCAAGGTTTCAAACCAACAATGCTGCTTTTTTACATGGACAAAATTGATTTGAATTGCAGAGTTGTAGGAATGTCAGAGGTCTTCCCCACTTCAAATTTTTAAGAAAATTTAAAAAATCATTTGGCCCAAAAGACACCTTTTAAATAAAAACATAAAGAAAATACCTATGCATGTAGTATTTATATTCAGAGTCCAAACACAATGTAACTGTTAGTGGTTGATTGTTAATGTTGTCTTAAAACCTTGTCAAAATCCAAAAGATTTAACAGTGTTAAGCATAAACAACTGATAATTCATCAATGAAAATAAAAGTTTTCTCTTAAATTGTACATGCATTTGAAAGGAATGACTATAGCTATAATTCCAAATCATGTCTTTAAAAGAGTGGAGAGAATAGAATAAAAGCTTTATTGTGATTGATCTTGCAAGCTACCAAATGATGGTCTGAGTCTTTATTTTCATGAAGTTATGCTGTGTGTGTGTGTGTGTGTGTGTGTGTGTGTGTGTGTGTGTGTTTTGCAGTAAATATCATTGTAACTTTTTTAAAAGCCAGATTTTAAATTAGTATTAGCATAAATTTGTAGATCTTGTTTCTTTACATTGCTTTATATTTCTCAGGTCTCATAATCCACTTGAATTGGTGCAGAGGTCAGGTAACAATGAAAATCAGATTTGTTTTTTATTTATGTTTTTTCCAGCTTTATCAAGATATAATTAACATATGACATTGTGTAAGTTTAAGGTGTAAAATGTGTTGATTTGATATACTTATATATTGCAAAATTACTACCACCATAGGTTAAGCTAACGCCTCCATCATGTCACATAATTACTATTTTTTATTTATGTTTCAATTGCAGTGTCTAAGTACTCAGCCTCCTTATTGGCAAAATTAAATAATTGTAAATATTTTTTCCCCTTAAGTTCTGCCTGATTGCATGCCCCAGCTGTGAAGTTTCCGAGGTCATTCTATTTAAATGTCAGGGTTTACAGAACAAACTCAGAGCACCAAGCACATTTCCTTTAGTCCAGTCTCAAATTCTCAAATGTAACTTGGATTACACCTAGCAAAAGCTGAGATGCCAGCCTCGATCAACTAGACGCAGGGATCTGACTCTGGTTTTCTGCTTTTCAAAAGAGTGTGCAGTAATTATTTTGCTTAAGTCCAGGTTTGATAAAGGGACTGTTCTAGGGAATTTAGTGAGAGGTTATTCTCAGTCCTGGTGTGTTAAGGTCTGGGAAAGGAGAATTATTCCCAGGGAGACTATCAGCAAAACGGTGACAAGCAAAATTTATTCTCTAGTGCTTAACCTCCATAGGCTGAAAGAATTAGAACTAAAGTTAAGTGGTTCCCAGTTTGAAACTGAGCTAGATGAAATGAAGATAAATTATTGATGGCAATTAGATGGAGGGCAGCTTGTGGCATGAGTCAGTCTGCTGAAGGCTAGGATTAATTTCCTAATGATATTGATATTACTGTAAGTTGGTAGAGGTCTGTTAGATTTTAAAAAAACATTTTGAATAAGTTATTATTTTTTTCTTTTCCCAGAACACAGGAAAGAGATTATTCTCAGCATTTCATATATGGGTTGTGCAAACTCACAGAATTTATAAGTGGAAAGGAAAACAAAAACAAACAAACAAACAAGACATCTCAGTCTCCTAACGTAGAGACCAATGCCTGTCCAACTATATTTTGCTTCCTAGTTTCTAAACATCACCTTTATTAGGTCCATAGTGTATTTTGGCCATGTGGATACAATCCGTTATAATAAAAGAAAGTCATTATTAGTTAATCTTATATACACTAAAATTCACACAATGGTACCAAATATTTCTGTATTTGTCTCAATCGGAGTCATTTTCTATCCTGATACACTTTTCTTTTTTTTTTTGTTTTAAGGTGGGTGTTTTATCCCCTCATATTGGATTTGCTAGATATTTTTCTCCCTCTTTGCCTTACCTTCAGCAACCTGTTTAGGCTTAATCTTTGTGAGAAAGCATTCAAGCCTGTCCTCCCTGATTCCACTGGGGAGGCTGGGACTAGGAGCTCTTTATCTCCTTAAAGCTTTTAGTCATTCATATTTTTTCACTGTGGAGCATAGGCAATGGCAGTGATATCCACTCCAGGAGCATAAAGCTGATATACTTTTAAGCTACCAAAGACACTCTCTTTTTTACTCTGTCATCATCAAACACGCTTTCTGTATAAGGAATGAAAGAGAAAGAAAATTTTGCCCTCCTATAAGCACCTTCCAACTTTTGTCTTATATCCTCTTCCTATGCCCCCCACCTCCTGACCCCTCCAAAAAAGAGGCTTGCAACTGTTTAGAACTTGTAGCACATGGAGCTAATAAAAGTAGTGTTGAATGCTATGGCTTCATACTCACACGCCTCTAACGGCAAAGGGAATAAGTCAGAGAGGAGACGAGATAGGTGAATAAAAAATCAAAGAAACCAAAACTTTCCCGTATATCTAAAAGCCCTAGAGGTAAGGAATTAGCAGTCTCATCTCCACAGAGAAAGGAGAATGCATGCATTATAATATCTAATCTCACTGCCAATATGTTTAAGCAAGAAGAGGCTTTATGGGTAATCCCATTCTGGCTGCATAATACACATCAGTCAGTAAAATGGCCCTAAAGGAGATGGAGTGGCTATCAGATCAGAGCAAAGGCTCAGTACTTTGTCCAACAATCTGAATATTAGGTCTGTGAACAATGCAAAGGATAGTGTACATAAAGCCCACGGAGAATTGGAATACAATTTCAGCACTAACAGTACAGTATTAGCATTTTAGTAACAAATGATATGCAGAGAAGGCTGGTTTCAAAAGAGACCTTCAAGGGCTTCAGAGAACTCCTACTGTGAACCCCATAGGTATGATCTTCTTTTCAAATGCCATCCTAGCCTTTGATTGTCAACCTTGCTTTGACTCTGAGCTGGATCAGTCTATAAAAGCATAAAAATTCGCTTTCCATTGGAGGAATGTGTAAAGGAAATGCAAGAGCAAAGCTGAAATCATAAAAGAAAAGCACTCCAATATGTCATGGGATTGCTGAAACGAAGGTACACAATTAAGCAGAACCTTTTCCCTGTTCTCCTCCTAAAAGGCTGTAACAAATACAGACAAAGGAAGGGCTGCCCTTCACTTCCCCTAGTGTTTGCCCTTTATTAGAGTCACAGCCAGAGATCTTCAAATGCCAGACAGAAGGTTAAGGAGGCTGCTAGTTAAAATGCAAAATAGCTATTACCCCGGAGGTATTCCATGGTAAAGAGACTGAAACCAAGTCACGAAGAAGTTAATCTTAAAAATCTTTCATCAGAAGAGAATCCTTGATTTTCCTCTTTATAATAGAGAGTAGCAGAATTAATTTTTTCAGGATTTATGACTTGGTCTTTGAGGAGTCTATAGCATGAAGTAGGGTCTGGTGATGGTAGCTTGATGGAAGTATCATACCTTCCACTCAGGTAAAAGATAGATTGAAAAAAATGGCAATAACAATAAAAATACAGTCTTAAGCCAATTTACCATATACTAGTACTGTATTTTTTTTTTTGCCAACCTTAATTAAGCCAAATAATAGGTAAATTTAATTTTAAGAAACCTTAAAATATCCCACTGAGTAATAATGAATAGAGATTGTAATTATACAATAGCAATAATAGCTTGTATTTCCTCTGCATTTACTGTATGTTAGCTCTTTAGGTTTTGCTTATCTGAATTTCCTTCATCTATATAAGTATCCTATGAGGTTGGTCACATTATTGCCCTCCTTTATAGATAAGAAGACGGAAGCAGAGAAATTAACATGCCCAAAGTGGCAGAGGCAAGACATGAATCCAGGTAGAGGACCACCGAGCCCAACTGCCCGACCACTACATTCAGGCCATTTTTTATAAGTGAGATGATGTTTGTCAAAGTACCTCCCATAGACTAGATGCCGAGTGGATGTTCAGTTCCTTTCCTTTCTGAAGATCTTCATGAGGTAAGCATTTCTACTAAATTCGAGTTTGTAGATTCCACCCCCAAAGTTTCTGAATAGAAATAATAAGCTGAAAAAAAGGTGTATTAAACTTTATAGTTAAATGTGAGATAATGATTTATATTTTACTAGATTATCTTGTTTCATTTGTAAAACAAAATTTAGTGTGCTTTGAAAAACAAGTAACAGAGGTCAATTTTTGTTTCAGAAGGTTTTTTTTGCATTAAAATTTTTTTAATTGAAATATAGTTGACTTACAATGTTGTGTTAGTTTCAGGTATACAGCAAAGTGATTCAGTTATACATATATATGTAAATATACATGTTCTTTTTTTACATTCTCTTCCATTATATGCTATTACAAGATACTGAGTATAGTTCCTTGTGCTATACAGTGGGTCTTTGTTGGTTATCTATTTTATATGTAGTAGTGTATATATTTTAATCCCAAACCCCTAATTTGATGTACTTACTAAGACCTATATAAGTAGTGAATATCCTTTGTGCCTAGTTACACCATCAAGTGTGTAGTGGCCTGGAAAAAATTTTGCCTTTCTTTGCTGTACACAAATCTAATCACTGAGTCAAATAGAATAGAAATAGTCATCAGAATCACCTGGGATACTGTCTAAATTTCAGATTTCCTGGTCTCCACACTTAGACTTCAGAGGAGGTGCTGAAATATTAATTTTTAACAAATACCGTACTCATTTTAATAAACAATAACATTTGAGGTTCATAATGAATACAAAAATAAAATATTCTCTATCTCAGCCTCAAGCTTCTCTAAATCTACCCTGGGACTCTCTCCTTTTGAGATGGAGGACGTAGGTCTGATTGCCACTGGAGCCCTCCAGTCTGGAGTTGCTCTGACCGGTACGTGGCCCATGGCTGGGAGCTGGGCCCAGAGAAGGGCAGAAAGTTGCCCAGGTTTACACAGACAGGCGATAGAGGAGCTATGGCTAGAAACAGTGATGAAAAATAAAACAAATATGGGGCAATGTTCTAAAAAATTGTAAATCACTGAGGAAATGAAATTGTTATCATAACGGCTGCTATTGTTATTGTAAGTAACAATTTAGTAAAGGGAGGACATTTCCTCATGTGTACAGATGCATCAGGAATTTAGATTTCCTCTTTGGCTCATTTCATGCACAGTTTTTGAGTCGTAAAAAGGGAAAAGCAGTCTTTATGATAATGATAGTAGTAATGGGGAAAGCACCTGTTCTATAACTGGAGATTGTTTTAGGACTCCTGCCAGACCTGCCTGCTGGCATCTCACAGTGACCCACTCTTCTCATCCTGCTCAGGAGAGCTCCTCCCAGGTGGTCTCTCCTCCATCAAGTCTACTGAGTAGTGCAGGGAGGTGGGGACTTGTTGGACCCGTGGGAAGCATATTTCATTGACTGAAAAGAAGAGCAGGTTAATCATGGATCTGAGCAGGAAGCAAAGAGATGGAGATTGTTCAGGCAATCAGCTCCCTGAATGCAAAGCTCATAATCCTGATGTCTGCCTGCCATCAGTGCCGGGTATATGGGCCCTGCTTTTCCTGAGGCTAATTACTCACTTTCTCCTACTCCCCGGTTAGTGTAAACTTCCATTTCTTACATCTCTGTTCTTTGCAATCCAAAGAACCTATAGTCTTAATTGTCTAAAATGGGAATGACCATTTTGAAGACATGAGTACTGGATAATGGAAAGAGCTGCACAGCTGGTCCTCATATTCAGGGTTAGGTGTGAAAAAAGGCATACAGGGTAGATCAAGTGAATTAAGGTCCCTAATACTTTTCCCTCTCCACATTCAGTTCATTTACCAGGTGGTCTTGCTCTTTCTCTCACTACAGGGGTGAAGACAATTTCCCCATCTCTTGAATCTGGGCTGGCCCTATACATTGTTTTGCTAAGTAGCATATGATTGAAGGGATTGTAAGATTCCGCATCAGAGCCTCAAGAGTCCTCTTGTGTTTCCACTTTTGCCCTTGCAGTTCTTCCACTGCCACGAGAAGTTGCCATGGCTGGGCTACTGGAGCAGAGACCATGTGGGGCAGAGCTGAGTCACCCAACAGCCAGCCAGCCATCACGTGTGCAAACCCAGCCAAGATCAGCAGAGCTACTTGGTCTAGTTACAGCTGACTCCATACATATGAGCAATGAACAGTTACTCTTTAAACTAGTGATGTTTTGTACTGTTAGTTATCTATTACTATTGTAGTAATACATAACAAATAAACCATAAGATGGATGGGGATTACAATAGGACAACAGTGAAAATATTTGCCTATTTGGGGTCGAGTAGATGAAAGTATGGTTTATACTTAAAAATTAATTGTATCACTCCTCTGGTATGAATATACACAATTAGCTAGTTTAACAACATCAGGGAAAATAGATTCCATCTAACTTTAACTTAATGTTCCTGGAGTTTCAAATCTTAAAGTCTTTCTTACAAGAAATTGCATATCATCACTTAATTACATCTGTTGGGTTTTACCCTTTGCCCAGGTTCTCACTTCAGTACCAATAAAACACCTTTACCAGAAACCTTTTATCCGTTTTCTTGTTAATTGAAAAGAATCTCTCTTGGTTTCCATTTTTTCACTTTCATTAAAGTTCCCTACCCCCATTTTTTTCATACACTGTATCAGAGTCCCAACAGGAAAAAGATGGCACACACAAGTTAGTATACTTTGGAGAGGGTTTAATAAATACACCCTCTACATAGGTTTGGTAATGTACAGAACTTAATGCTAGAAATACCTTGCTCCTCTAAACTGAAGGAGTGAGATAGTTCTTCCTGAAAACTGAAAGAACACAAAGCTTGCGGGTAGGGATCTGTGAGGATAAAAATCCCAAGCTCACTCCCCTTCTCCAGTCTTCTTCCAGGAATCTCTATTTGCCAAAGCCAATGTGGGCAAAGAAGTCCATTAAGGCATTTGATAGAGGGAAGCTTCAGAAACCAAGGTGGAGAAGGATGCAGGTTAATCTGGAGGGGCCAATATGAGCATCACAGCACATATGCCTCACGTGCTTTATCAATAAACCTCTTTTCTTCATAGCAAAGCAGGATTTCTGGAAATCCTGGATACCCCTCTGCAGTACATTGACTTACTAGGTTCTGAATCATTACTGCCTAGATGTAAGATAATTAATATCATCTATTAAATTCATAGTATGCCTTTTGTTGTCAAAACATTTCTTATCTCCCTAAGAATCCCAGGCCCAACTACTGCTTCCTAACCTGGGTAACCTGCTAGCAACAGAGACCAATGCTGAAACTTGACATTGCACTACCAGCTGCTTGCTGGTAAATTGATTACACCGTGTTGCTGTGTTTCTTCTATCCTGGAAGCAGCAGCCATTGATCTTTACCGGAAATAACACATTTCCAGCTACCAGTTTGCTTCTTCTGCCTGTAGGGCCTCCACCTGCACCACTATACAAGGCTTACAAAGGGACTGATTCACTGGTACAGATACTGGCTAATATTGCTTTAAACTAAGGGGCTCACTATACTTCAAAGGGAGTGTGGTAATGGGCTTAGGACCATGGGATCTAATGGTCTTACTACACCACCCAAAAGCTACTGGAAGTACACTACTTTTTGAAGGCATTGCTGAGTAAAACGTTCATGGAGATACCTTACATGGATGGGTTTCATTTTCTAAGACACAGTACAAATCCTATATCAAAAGCTATTATCTCAAGGTGTGTCCATTAAAGATAGAACATGGGTCTGAACACCTAGGTATGGAAATAGGAGTGGTACAACTACCCGTTACTCCCAAGGACCCACTTGAGAAGTTCCAGCTTCCTGACCTCAAAATTTAGTCACTAATAGGGTGACTGTGAAGTGAGAAAAGGGATATACTTCCCAAATTTTTAAGAATTACTTGAAATTGACTCTATATTGATTCTAGTTCTCCAGAAATCCAGAATGGTCAGCTAGTAGGGTTAGGGGCATAGAAGGCCAAGTAAATAATGGTCTTTTCCTGAGATTCACCTAATGGTAGGTCTGTTTGGTTTCTGAACATATCCAGTGGTTATTTTCCCAGTTCCGGAATGCATCATTTAGTGTAAACACTTAGCAAAAAGCAGAATCCTCATATTGGTTCTCCAACAAGTGGAGTGTGAACTATTATGGTAGAACAAGTTTAAGGGAAGCCACTAGATCTGTTTCTACCTAGAAAACTAGTTAACCAAAACCAATACTGCATTCTTACAGGATCTGCAGAGATTAGTGTCATTTTCAAGGACTTGAAGGATGCATAGATGGTGATTTCTACTACCTTCTTATTCTAATAACCTATCTGGTCTGTGCAAAAATATATGGGCCTTGGAGAATGACAATGGATTATCATCAATTTTATCATGTAGTGACTCCAATGGCAAATGGTGTACTAGATGTGTTTTCTTTATTAGAACAAGTCAACAAAGTTTTTGGTACCTAGTACACAGTTACTGATCTGGAAAACTCTTTTCTCTATGCCTTTTAATAAAGACAACAACGAATAGTGAGCTTTCAATTTTCTGGCTATTCACTGACCTCCCTTATAGCTATCCCAACTCTCTAGCCCTCTGTCATTGTCTAGTCTGCAAGGATCTTGATTGACTTTCCATTCCATAAAATATCATGCTAGTCCACCATATTGATAACATAACGCAATTGGACAATGGCATTAATCGTTTTCTACTTTTTGCTTCACAGGTCCACTAAATATAATGCTATCAATATTATAGATCATTGTGTTTGAGGAATATCAAGGCAATTGAGGTCACTGTGTAGAATAACATGACAGAGAGCAGAAAAGTTAACATAATTCTAAGGCAAATAGTGAATATACACGGCTCTTCTGCAATATGAAGATGAACTGGTTTTGATTCTACCTTGTATTAGTTTTCTATTGCTGTGAAACAGATAACCACACACTTAGTAGCCTAAAACAACTGTATGTTATTAGTGTTTATTATCTCACCGTTCTGTAGGTCAGAAGTCCCGGATCTGCTCTGCTGGGTTCTCTGCACAGGGTCTCACACTCAAAGTATTGGTTGGGATGCATTATTATCTAGAAGCTCCAGGGAAGAATTCATTGCCAAGATCATTCAGGCTGTTGGCAGAATCCAGTCCTTGCAGCTGTAAGATCCATCTTCTGGTTTCCTGTTTCCTTGCTGTCTCTCAGCTCCTAGAGACCACCCACATTCCTAGTCACATGGCTCCCTTTATATACAAAGCCAGTAGTGAAGAATTGCCTCATAGAATTTTAGTGCATAGGTACCTTAGCAATAACCTTCATCCCATAAAGGAAGGATCAGAGAAAATTTTCCATATACACTTGTGGTGATACTGTAGGTTGTTTCCTCGAGAAAAGTTAAATCCCACTTCAATTATTGGGATTTGGGTGTGTGGTCCATGAAGGTCCATGATATTCTTTATCAATGGATGACATCATCCTTCTGCTTCTCAGCTCTTGATTATTTTTTAAATTATAAAGTCGAGAAACACCACATTTTGCTATTTGTCTCTCATGCCTCTAGGAACATCACAACCTATCAGCTGTCACTGCAGATTCCAGTGATTTAGACATACCCATTCAGGCTTTTTTATACCCAAAGAAGTAATTAAATCATTTTAGCGCTCACAGTTAAGTATTGTCACCTGGGCGCTACCATTCCGGAATCCCATCATCCCCATTTTTACTACAGAGATCAGTTCCATGCCAATATCCCCCACCATCAACTCCATAATAAGGAGAATGGAGCTTCTTAAATATACAGTGCCTAGTGCATTCTTTATGGCCCTACTGAGGAAGTATCCTTTGGGTCACCTAAAGGATCAAAGCAGGTTGGCTTGTTCTCCCATCATACACACTAAATCCATTCTAATATTTTCACCTCTCTGAACCTTCTGACCCTTTGTTCAAACCCGAATCAAAAAATTTTCTGTATTTCCACCCTGAATATTGAAGTTTATTTTCATGTAAGCAAGATTATCAGGAGCTGCTTTAGGTGTCAGAACAATGAATTGCAAGGCAGAAGTGAATATCCCTATATGACAATAAAATTCCTACTACCAGCTATGTATGCTATAGTCCAACATCCTTAGGATCCATGTCTACATGTGTTCCTCTGTTCTCCACATATATATTAAGTAGACATATCAATTTCTTCATTGAGTAAATTATTTCCACTCAAAGCAGGGGCTTTCCCACCTAGGCTATACTGAAACCTGACCTATTTACAAGCCTGGAAAAGAAATGACAGTTGGGGGGTGGTCTGTTTGATTTTGAGGAAAACAAGCATCACGAGGTATAGCTTCCTGAAGTGAAGTTGTTTCATTGCCTTCAGGAAAAGGGAATCTGTTCATTTGTAGAAAAGTAGAAGGGTTTACTTTTTTTGACCTGGAAGGTTCTGGAGAATCAGAGTGTTAAGTTTCTTTGGTTTTTCACCCAAAGAGCACTGAGGCTCTCTATTGCTTTGAAATAAGAAGAGAAATTGTGAGTTCCATGTCTGTTGCAGATTTCTCACTCTTTTAATTTAGTCCTGTGGCTGATTTTCAGTAAATTTTTCCTGGGACTTTAGGAGGACAGAGTTTCCATAAAAGCTGCCATGGAAGCTTTTCTAGCTAACACAGAATGCCTTGAATTGGCAGTTGGTTCCCTGATACTTTTCTTTTCTTTTTTAAGGTGTTCCAATAATGGTAAAAATAGCCAGCCCACTTCCACTTTTTTAAATTATTATTTGCCCTCATACCATTAAAGTTACTGTCATTGCCTAGCTTGGCAATTCATTGTCCACATATATCTTACTCCCATTAAGTACAGTGAAAAGTCTTAGTTATTTTGATTCTAATGGTTGACAAGGGCTATTCCACCCAATTTACCACACCAAGTGGTCCTGATTGTTGTCACATGAGTGAGTAATCCAGCCAGTAATCCTAAAAACTGAAGAACTGCTTTCTAGAGCCATTTCTAATATCAATCAGCTTAGCCTGGGTTCCCTAGAAATCAAAGCTTGAGGGAAAGGCTTTTGTGCTACTACTTGGATCGTAATCCTAGGAAGGAAAGACTGAGTCATAAGGAAAGTGAGCAAAGGGAAAAGAGAAAGCCAAAGCAACGTTTCTGGCTACAGCTAAGAGTGAATGCTTAATTGTACAGGACCATCCTCTAAGAAGCCACATAATCTGTGCAGTGTCGACTGGGATGTCTCAGGGTGGGAGGTAAGATATGCAGAGGGAGGAAGAGAGGCACTTCCTGATGCCCCTGGGTGATATCTCTTCCAGCCCAAACAGCTGGGCATTAGTTCGCTAGGGCTGCCATAACAAAATACCAGGCTGGGTGGCTTAAACAACGGAGATTTATTTTCTTAGTTCTGAAGCCTGGAAGTCCAAGATCAGGGTGCCGACACAGTGGGGTTCTAGTGAAAACTGTCTTCCTGGCTTGCAGATGGCCGCCTTCTTGCTGTGTCCTCATGTGGCACAGAGACATCTTTTCCTCTTCCTCTTTTTATTTATTTATTTATTTAATTTATTATTTATTTTTGGCTGCATTGGGTCTTCATTGCTGTGTGTGGGCTTTCTCTAGTTGCGGTGAGCAGAGGCTACTCGTCGTTACAGTGTGCGGGTTTCTCATTGCGGTGGCTTCTCTTGTTGCGGAGCACAGGTTCTAGGCATGTGGTCTTCAGTAGTTGTGGCACACAGGCTTAGTTGCTCCGCGGCATGTAGGATCTTCCCAGACCAGGGATTGAACCCATGTCCCCTGCACTGGCAGGCAGATTCTTAACCACTGGGCCACCAGGGAAGTCCCCCTCATTCCCTTTTCATAAAGCCACCAACCCTATTGGATTAAGACCCCATCCTTATGGTCTCATTTAACCTTAAGTACCTCCTAAAGGCCCTATCTCCAAATGCAGTCACATTTGGGTTTAGCACTTCAACATACGAATTTTGGGGGGTACAATTCAGTCCATAGCATGGTCCCCACAGTCGTCGAGGCTTGACAAGGATCAAAGGAGGATGAGAAGATTTGATGTGGTATTTAAAGAGGTTCCTGAAATACCACCCTAAGTTTCCATGTTATTTTTTCTTGTGGTTTCTCCATTATTGTTATCTATGCCTCAATAGACAATCTGATGTAAGTGATTGTTTATAAAACTCTGTGTGATTAGAAACAAGTGGAATTTCCTCTTTGTTTCTCTACTACGTCATGCTTCTCCTCATTTTATGACATGCCTCTGCTTTTCCCCAACTGATAATAATCCTCTTTCATCCTAAGCAGTTTTCTTAAGGAGGTCTGTGCTTCTTCTTTTCTATTCAGAGGCAAAAATACAACAATTTATAAGAGAAAATGCTCTCATCATGAATTTTTGTTTCCAATGGGTTTCCACTGTAACCCTTTGCAGGGAATGCTACCTCTTCCTGTCTCATCTGCCCAGTGTGGAGCCTCAATATACTTTAGTGTTTCATCATGGAGCATGTTTCATCGTGGAGCAAATTTAGCATATATTTGCTAAATTTTCCATATATTTTCATAAGATTATTGTGGTCGCTTTCTTCTTAGAGAGCTGGTGACTTTTTATTTATTATTTGCAAATATGTGTCATTTTTTTGAAAACAGAGTTCACCCATTTATGGCAGTACATTAATGAAGAAATTTGACTTACAGATTTACTAGCAAACTGAGAGTAGATCCACACCTATTAACAGCACAACAAATGCACACATACACACTTGCATGCACCATGCACTATTAAAAAACAAACAAACCAAAAAACAACCTGAGTATAAGATACTTAACTATGGTTTGCCCTTCCCTTCCTTCCTTCCTTCCTTCACCCCTTCCTTCCTCCCTTCACTTCCTTCCTTCCTTCACTTCCTTCCTCCCTGCCTTCACTTCCTTCCTTCCTTCCTTCACTTCCTTCCTTCCCCTTCCTTCCTTCACTTCCTTCCTTCTCCTTCTTTCCTTCACTTCTTTCCTTCCTTCCTTCACTTCCTTCCTTCCTTCCATCCTTCCTTCCTTCCTTTCCTTCCTTCTTTCCTCCCTTCCTTCACTTCTTTCCTTCCTTCACTTCCTTCCTTCCTTCCATCCTTCCTTCCTTCCTTTCCTTCCTTCTTTCCTCCCTTCCTTCACTTCCTTCCTTCCTTCACTTCCTTCCTTCCCCTTCCTTCCTCCCTTCCTTCACTTCCTTCCTTCCTTCCTTCACTTCCTTCCTTCCCCTTTCTTCCTTCCTTTCCTTCCTTCTTTCCTTCCTTCCTTCCTTCCTTCCCTTCTTTCCTTCCTTCCTTCCTTCCTTACAGTATAAAGGAAATAGATGCCAGCTTAGCGAGAATTTGTCAACCTCCCCCTGTCCTAGCACCAAACTTAAATGTGTAGCATTCTTGTGAGGCAACATTCAGGGAAGTTGTTTTTTCATGTTTCCAAACCATACAATCTATTTATTACTATTCAAGTATTTAATTTATTATAAATTGAAATATGAGAAGCATAAGTATTTTTCCTTTAAGCAAGGAAAAACTAGGATATACATTATGCCCTAAAATTGTTAATAGGGTCAGGTTATGACTCATGTTTGCTGCATAGAAAACTGAGGCATCCTGTTTGGAACTCTGACATGCACATGGAAAATATGCAAATGTTTTAAAAGGATCCTTTCCAAATTCTACTCCATTATCTCTCTCTAGAAGCAGGTTCTGTTCATAATAACTTATGTCTTTCAAAATATTTTGTAGAATTTTTAATCAAATAACTAATTAGTATTTATATTGTGATCATGTCAGTGTTCAATGCAGAGAGAAGGGTATGCTATGATTTTTTTCACTTTCTTTTTCAATATTTTCTTTCTTTTGACATAAAGTTTCTTTTTCTAACTTACATCATTTTTTATGTACCTATTCTTATCTATCTTATATAAAATCTGTCAAGTGCCAGTTTATACTTTTTCCTCCATATAGTCAAACATAGTAGATAAATTTTTAAAGCCTTTTCCCCCCTTGGAGACCTTCTCCTGGAACACTCTAGGCTCCTAATTACACCTAGACTGGTTTCTCTTGAGGAATGCTGTCAAGTTGTTATCCTGGACCTCTTTTTTGCCACTTTGCTTTGTTAAATCTCTTGCGGCTAGATTATCAATCTTCCATTTCTTTTTTTGCTTCTCTTCAATTGATTTGTAATATGACATGCATGGAAAGTAAATAGTTTGCATTTTTGAATTGTTAAGTCTTTATTATTTTCTCAACTTTCAAGGCAGCAATTTCCAGAAGGGACTGGGCAGTCCAATATATCTATATGAGAATTTTCTATCACTTCCTCTATTTTTAGATGCATAGCTCATCTACACATTCCTTGGAACTGACCGCTTTCAAAAGCCTTCAGTACTGGCCTCGAATGTACTTTAAGTAAGCTATCTCTGAAAAGTTCACCATTTTATCAGTTTTCTGCCTTTCAAATATTTGAAATATTTGAAATATTTTGTTCACTGATGTTTTTGCTCCATTCTTTTCATTTTTGAGGACTTATGTATTGTAGTTTTTAAACTATCATTTTAGAAGTTTTTAGAGTCAGAAGATAAGTGTGTCCACTATCTGCTGTGTTTAACTAGAATTTTTTCTTTAATTTTTATAGAGTTTCTTCTATACATTTATCAAGGTATACACTTTCCCATCTCTAAAGAGGCATGCGTTACACAGAATCAAAACCATAAATAATGATCACAAGCTCATAGACTGTTAGTGGTCAAAGAGATCTTACAGATTTCTGTAAGATTGTATATGGTACAATCCATGTATTTTTCAAAGGGTAAACAGGCCAATTTCATGCAGATAATGAATAGCAAAGCTAGGAGTAAAACACATGTATTCTGACCTGTTCTTTCTATTCTTTGTGCTTTTTTCCTCTGATCAAACTTATTTGAGGACCAGGTATTATAACACTATATGCTGAGGATAAAAGTTTGGGTAAGAAATTGTATCTAGGAAATGCAACCTTTATTGGGCCATGGTAAAGAGGGATATTTGAAATTTCTAAAAGCATTTTAATATTATAATTTTGTATATGGAAAACTTAAATTGTTTTCCTAATACAAATAACAGAAAGTAAAGCTTGATAGACATTCTTGTCTGGTTGGGAGACACAAAGCAATAATTTGTAACTGGCATCTTCATTAAAATTATCAGAATATCCAGGCATTGTTAGAGGGGGGCTGAGATGTTTAATTTATCACAAAGAAGGTAGATAAAAGTGTTGAGAAACAATCCTATATATATGTTCAGGTTTTTAAAAATCATTCTCCTGTTCTTCTCTTTAACTAGCTAGGCAAAGAGTTCTTGTCTGAAATAAAAGTTGGTTTTCTAGTCTCTAAAATACTCTCGGGTGTCCTACATTATTTTGTCTCAAGATTTCTGTAATGGGATGCCAAGTTCTAGCCACAGGACTCTCTTTACTAATCACAGATTGTTTTACTTTCTGGTTAACTTCAGAACAACTTCCGGACCCAGTCACTCTTTGTTTCAGTGATATTGGTGAGCTATGTTTTCATTCTCTTTGGCAGCTGTGTTCCTTCCACTGAATTAGTGTTCTCTGTGGACTGTGGAAATAAGAAGGGTATTTTAAAATGCCTTCACAAGTAAAGCTCCCTTTTACTAGAAGGCATACTTGGGTGAGCCTGCAGTGTATAGTCTATGGCCCTTTCTCCTCAGTATCACTGAATAATATTTCCCAGAGAAAAGTCTCTCAGGCTAATGCTACCTAGCTGTTTCATGCCCAAAGGCAGGTGAGGTACATTAGGCACTTTGTATTAAATTTAGGATCCAGAATATGATTTTGTTAAAGAGTGAGCAAAGAAGATGTATGAGATAGAGGCAATTTTTCTTATGACTGAACAGAGACTAGGTGTTTACTTATTTATTATTTTTCTTAATTAATTTTTATTGGAGTATAGTTGCTTTATAATGTTGTATTAGGTTCTTGCTGTACAGCAAAGTGAATCAGTCATAGGTATACATATATCCACTCTTTTTTAGATTTCCTTCCCATTTAGGTCACCACAGAGCTTTGAGTAGAGTTCCCTGTCCGTGTGCTATACAGTAGGTCCTCATTAGTTATCTATTTTACACTTAGTAGTGTATATATGTCAGACCCAATCTCCTAATTCATCCTACTCTCTCGTCCTCCCTTGGTAACCATATGTTTGTTCTCTACATCTGTGACTCCATTTCTGCTTTGCAAATAAGTTCATCTCTACCATTTTTCTAGATTCCACATATAAGTGATATTATACGATATTTGTTTTTCTCTTTCTGACTTACTTCACTCTGTATGATAATCTCTAGGTCCATCCACTCTCTGCAAATTACACTATTTTATTCCTTTTTATGAGTATTACTTGTATTGGAAAAGAAAAAATGATGAATGATTCGGCAGTTATTGAACTGATTTGCGCTTTTATTTGTGATTTCTATACTTAGGTTTAAACAACTGGATTGTCCTGATGTCTCAGTAAATCAAACTATGTATATAAATAAATTTGCTTTCATAACCCAAACACTTTATGCTCTTCTTCAAGTGCAGTAGCAGGATACTTGTTATGCCTTACTTCTCAATTCTGGGGAAAAAAGTGACTGCCTTGCAAGTTGGCTTCCTGAGAGTGTCTACCAATGGAAAGCGAAGCAAAGGAAAGGCGGAGGAAGCAGGAGGACGTTTGATCTGGCTTCTGGCGATGCCATTAGCATTGTCAGAAGCAGTGCCTCCACATTGTGACCTGCAGGGTCGCCAGTGGTGCCTCTAGTGGCAAAGGTGGCAACAGTAGTGGCTGTAGCTTCCCAGCCTGAAAAATACAACTTTTTTTTTTAACATCTTTATTGGAGTATAATTGCTTTACAATGGTGTGTTAGTTTCTGCTTTATAACAAAGTGAATCAGCTAAACATATACATATATCCCCATATCCCCTCCCTCTTGCATCTCCCTCCCACCCTCCCTATCCCACCCCAAAGAAGACATTGTATTCAAACATTTTAAAAAAGTGGTCCAATGCATCACTCCTTGTAGGAATTGAAATTTGTCTCTGTCAGGGGCCATTTTTAAAAAAAAGCAGTCCTTAAAAATAATAATCAAATATCAAAACTCACAAGAAGAACTCATTCCTTTTTAGTTTATGCTTTTCTTATAAAGATGGAGAACGTGGTATAAAATAAAGGATTGTTGTGAGTGGAATATCTTTTGCTATATCAAATTATCTTAATCCCCCTTGAAAGTATAGCCTCGTATTTCTCCACCGACCCCTTGTTTTCTGCTTTGAATGGGAAAATTATGAACTCTATGTATGTAGGACAGGGTGATATTAGCAGAGATCCAGTTCTTCCTATCGTAATGTATGTGGAATTTAGATTACCCTAAAACTAATGTTTGCATATTACACAATGTGTTGTCAGTTGAAGGATTTTAAAATGAAAATTCCTAAAACATTTTGAGCCCAAGGAGCAAACTGAAATGCCAGATTGCTGAGAAGGTGAGGGTAGGCAACAATTTAGAACTTTCTAAGACAGAAATCGATGTAAGTAAAAAAAAAATTAGATAAAAGTCGTATTAGTTCCCTTATTGCTACTCTCAAAAATTCCCACAAATTTAGAGGCTTAAAACACTACACTTTTATTATCTTCGGTTTTGGAGGTCAGAAATCCAAAATGAGTTTCACTGAACTAAAATCAAGATGTTGGTAGACCTCCCAGAAACTCTAGTGAAGAAAGACATTTTCTTGCCTTTTCCAGCTTCTAGAGACCATAGCCATTCCTTGGCCCCTTCATCCATCTTCAGAGCCAGCACCATAGATAGCATCTTCTCTCCTCTTGGACCTCCTGTATCCCCCTCATAAGCATTGTTGCGATTACATTGGGCCCACCCACATAATCCAGGATAATCTCCTCATCTCAGGATTGTTAATCACATCTGCAAAGTCCCTTTTGCCACATAAAGTAACATATTCACAGGTTCCAGGGATTAGAATGTTGAAATACTCATGTTTTCTCTAAAACATTATATGTTAACCAAAAACTAAATCAGATAATAAAAATATTTTTAAGAAATAGAAAATTTCCAGGGTCCAGATAGTATCCAATTATTTGCTTTTATTAAAATGTTTCCATATTTTATGTTTCTACATGTTACCCATTATGCATTAATTAGTAATATGTGCTTTTTGGAAATTTGTGTGTATAATGGGCCAAATCCTATGATAATGCATGTTCACTCAGTTGCTTTATACCCAATGGAATTTTAATCTATGAAATCACACAGTTGTAACCCAGGAAATTTATCTGATGGCATTATCCCTTGGATTATAAGCAGAATTCTTACTAAAAAATAATACTTTCTTAATTATAGCTTTATATATGCTCTTAGAGTAATCTAGTTTATACCATGGTAATAAACATCACAGTACTCTGTATAGTTTAACACAGTAGAAATTTATTCCTTGTTTTTGTCAAGTCCATTATGGTCTGGGAGTTCTTTAGGACAGCTATCTGCTGTGTTGATCTAGAGGCACCTCCATTCCAATATTTGCTTCCTTGATGTTATAGGCTGAATGTTTGTGTCCACCCAAATTCATGTGGAAGCCCTACCCCGCAATGTGATGGTATTTGGAGGTAAAGCCTTTGGGAGGTAATTAGGTTTAGATGAGGTCATGAGGGTGGGGTCCCGTAATGGGGTTTGTGCCCTTATAGCAAGAGGGAGAGAGAGCAGTGCTCCTGCTCTCTGCCACGTGAAGACACAGCAAGAAGGTGACCATCTTCAAGCTAGGAAGAGCACCCTAACCAAGAATGTGACCATGCTAGTGCCCTGATCTTGGACTCACAGCTTCCAGAACTGCGAACAGTAAATATTTGTTTAAGCCACCCAGTCTGTGATATTCTGTTTTAGTCAAGCCAGCTAAGGCTCTTGGTCATTGGAGTGGTGAAAAAGAACACGGGGAATCATAAACTGGTACCGCCTTTCTGTTTTGTATTTCTTTGAGAAGAACTAGCCATATAGTCATGCCTTGCTGAAAGTGGGCACACTCCATGTGCTGAGAATTCAAGGAAAACAGATATACAGGGAACACGGGTCATGTTGCCATATTTGCTCAGACTGAAAATGTCGAAGCTAGGATCACAGTAACAACCTTTTGTAGTTTTCAGGTGATATGAAAATGGAAACTACCGTCAAAAGGTCACTTGTAAGACTGAAAATAGTTTTTGTTGAAAAGATAATGCCTGTACAGTATTAGTTTCTTGTGACTGTTGTAACAAATAACCATAAACTCGGTGGCTTAACACAACAGACATTTATTCTCTCAGAGTTCTGGAGGCCAGACGTCTGAAATCAAGCAATTGGAGGGTCACATTTCCTCCAAACACTTTGGGGGAGAATCTTTCCTCGTCCCTTGTAGCTCTGGGAGCTCCAGCATTCCTTGGCTTGTGGCTGCGTAACTCTACCTCCATCTTCACATGGCCTCTCCTCAGTGTGTCTCTCTTCTCTTTTCTGTCTCATAGAAGAGCATGTATTGGAATCAGGACCTACCCAGACAATCCTGAATGATCTCATCTGGAGATCCTTAATTTAATTACATCCACAGAGAACCTTATCCCCAATAAGGTCACATTCACAGAT
Source organism: Eubalaena glacialis (assembly GCF_028564815.1). NCBI lineage: Eukaryota > Metazoa > Chordata > Mammalia > Artiodactyla > Balaenidae > Eubalaena > Eubalaena glacialis. The sequence goes on along the minus strand of NC_083719.1, from coordinate 11,252,022 downwards.
TTTGAGTGGACAAATCTTTTTTGGGAGGTGGGGGTGGCACCATTTAATCCACTGTAGTTACAGAACTAAGGTCTTTTAAACAATGTTTCAAGGACATCGGTCATCTATAGGGCATGTCATCAATTACAGTCATCTTATACACTGGGCAGATGTGCTAGCTTGCCAGTCATGGTCTTAAATAAGAGTTATATAGCAAATTTGCCCTTCCTCAATTATACTTGGACAAATGATTATTGACCTTCCATAGCCGAAATGTTACTTTTGTATAAGACACTCTACGGACATAAGCCTTTAAAAGTCCAAATTGAGAAAGAAATTGAGAGTATTAATAATGTTATTTTAATAAACCTTTTGAGTGCCATTCAGAAGGCACTAGGTTAAGCACCTAGGACATACATAAAAGTGAGAATTTATCCCCTCCTTACATATTTAAAAGAATTGTTAGAGAGATGCCCTGTCATGTACCTATATTTTTTTAAAAAAAGAAAAAAAATTATAGCAGTAAAGTTCAAAATGAAACATGCCTATCATTTATTTCCTATTTCTGAAAAATGACCATGTATAATTTATCCTGAGAAGACTCGAAGAGATCAGAGGAAATAAATAAGAAAAAATTTACTCCATCCTGAATATACAAGGAAAAGTTTTTACTAATTACAGTAAAATTACTAAAGAACTTGGACTTGTTACCTTTTTTTTTTTTTCTTTTGAAAGACCAGCAAGAATTTTACTTAAAAACTCTTAATGACTAAATTAACTTCACTATTTTGGGAAGTAAAAGTGACATTTCTAATTATTGTGTCAGGTTTCTATTCTAAAACTAGGCTTATAAATTAGGTAAATTTGAAATAAATGTATTTATATCACAATATGATTCCATCAACAAGTTCCCAGGAAATAAAATGCACAACTGATGAAATATCCATAAAATTTTTGAATCATTCAAAAAAGTCTTATTTTCTTTTTTTAGATATTGGTCATAATAATTCTTTCTTACCTCAATGACTATTCAGATCTCTACATTCTTATTTATATGAGATAAAGGTAAATGCCCAGAAAGATATGTAAATCACAAGACTATGCAATGGCTCTGAAAAGTCTTGGGAACATTTTAGCCAGTCCTAGTGTCTTCAACTTACAGGAACCGACCTACAGTTTCTTCAGCGCATGAGGTTCTTGAGGTTCTGGGCTAGTGAAGATTTTGTTTTAGACTTTTTCTGCTGAGGGAGTAGAGCAGACAACAACTGGGCCTTAATTGTATCCTCTGACCCTATGAGTCTGCTGCTGCCTGACTTCCAGCACCTGCTCTTTCTGTCTGAAGAGTTTCTATGGCTGTAGAAGAGCCCTTTGGCTTGCATGCATCTGGCTGGATGTGCCATAGTCACAGCCCAGGAGCAGTGACTGACAGAAGGTAGTGTATAACTCCCCCGGCTCTCTCACCCCCCCAGGTTTTCTCAGTGGGATTAAGTTCCAGTAACCTACAGTGGGAGCTGGCTTTAAAACATACCCTTTATTGGCTCTTTCCATGCTTCTCTGATTTGCTTCTCCCCCCACTGGCGTTTTTCTTACTTTTCAAAAAGCTGACATGTGGTCAAAACCTTGTCTCAGGTACTGCTTTTGGGTGAATTAAAAAAGATCCATGAAGGTGAATTCAATCTCTTCTCTGCCTAAGAAGAGAGGCCCAGTTTTGCCCGGAATTTAAAATCAAAGGATGGCCAGATGATTCATGTTGAGGAGCTCAGACATTACTTGAATTAAATACAGGATTTTTTCTCCAGGTTTAAAAGTTGGTCTGAGAATCAGACACTTAGAATTTCAGAGCTGGAAAGTGATAGAGATCTTATAATTCTGTATTGAAATCAGATTATTTTATACTCAAGGAAATTGTATTGCAGGGAAGCCAATTGTAGGAAGTAGTTAGCAACAAGTCAGAATAAGAATTGAGAAAAATTGATTTCAAACATATATAAGTTGGGAAATATAGTAGCACTCTTAATAGATACTATTCATATGGCTTTCTCCCTTTCTCCCCCCGTTTTCCCCTGGTAGCTTCAAGGTGATGTGTGTGTGTGTGTGTGTGTGTGTGTATGTGTGTGTGTGTGTGTGTGTGTGTGTGTATGTTTAAGTTGTCAGAATTTCAAGATTGGACCTCATAGACCAAAGATTTCAAACTTCCTACCAGTTTATTCCTTGGATATTCCTTCCTACCAGTTTATTCCTTGGATAACTATGTCTAATAATTGTACTTGAAAGTTCATCAGACCCCCAAATTCAACAGGTTGAGCCAATCATCTGATCCAGCCACACCTTCTCTTGTGCTTCTCGTCACTCTCTCTGTATCCATCTAATGTCTCTGCCCACTGTCACTGTCTAGATAAGGCCACTAGCAAGCCTCCTGATAGGTCTTCTTGTTTCCTGCCTTGCACCCTCCAATAGATACTACACAAAAGCCAGGATGATACTTTTAAGGGGTCAACCTTTATGATATTTCTTCTTAATACCGTTCACTGGTTGTCCAATAGCTTCAGATAAAACACCAAACTCCTTAGCATGGGGGTCAAGAAATGTTTTTTCCTCATTTTTTTGATTGTTAATACATGTACGTGTAAAGGGTTAAATGATACCCATGAGAGGGACAGAAGAAAACAGAAGGAGAAGGGCTAACTGCAAGAGAGAAATCCTTGACAAGGCTAGAAGAAAAAGGATACAGACAATATCAATGGATGAAGCTTGGGGAAGTGGTGTGTTTTAAAAGGAGTGAAGGTAGAGAGTATAGACAGTTATTTGGGTAAAAGCTTTACCATGGGAAGTCCTGGAACATGACAATTCTTGCTCACCTTCGGCATTTTGCCCACGCTGTTCCAAATGCTTAAGAAAAGATCCACCCTTGCTTCACCCAGATAATTCCAACTCATTTCTTTCTGGTCTCAGAGTTGATTGTATTTCTCCCTGACAACCGTTTCTGACCTTCAAAACGTGTGAGCCCTTATCCCTGTATGCATCATGACACATATGTACCAAATGTATGATATTGTAATTTTTTGCTGACTTCTCTGTCTCTCTCACTGGGAGTACTCAGTCCTATCTGTAAGGATCATGCCCTTCTCACCATTTGTATTACTAGGGTGTGACACGTGGTGAATACAACATAAGTGTAGCTGTTGATTGATTTACTACATTAGGTAACAAAAGAGATGTGTGTGCTTGGTGGAAATAAGGGTGGTAATGAATGCTTGTCCTAAATTTTACTTACAAGATAAAGATTGGCAGTAAATGAGAGGAGAGAGAGGAAGGAAGATATGTAAAAGAGAAATCAACAAAAGATTTTCCAATGTAACTTCCTTTCCAATATGGCTTCCAGGTCATATGCTGATACTCTGTCTCCATTCCAAGAACATACCATTAGAAGAAATTTTGACTGTATCAGAATGGGCCTTAGGAGGTAGGAGTGGTTCCTCTTCGAATCACACCCTTGAAAGTTTAATTATGCAAAGCAATTGTCCTCTGGAAAGGCAGCTGAGCTAGTTCAGCTGTCCTAACATGGTCTTTTGACCTCAGCCTCTGTGCAACTGCTTGGAACGTGTTGGTTTTTAATTACTAGGCGTAGAAACACGTACTAGATTGTGATGAGGTTTGCCAAGAATTGCAGTAGACAACAGAAACCCAGATCTTTCCCCAGTGGTCTGTACAAAGCAGCTGGGCTCAATTTTTCTATTTCAAGTTAGTTATGCCTGTAATTGCTCTGTGATTCTACGTGTGATTCTTCTTCCTTGTCAGAATCTCCATTTAGAGCTCCCATCAGAACTCTCAAACTAGTAAATTTGCGGCGATTGTTCTGTGGTTTGTTTTGAAATGGCAGGAATTATGAAAGCCATTCAAACTCTCTTTCTGGTTATTTTTCCTTCCTAGTACTTAGTCTTCCTAACTTGTACAACAGTTGAACTTGAGGGTTCAAGTCATGGAACCTCTGTCACGCTCGAATATTCTTGAAGTGGATGATATCTATTATCGGAATCTCATACAGCTTTCATATTTTACTCTATATGTTGAGTTGTCAGTTATCACCTCTTTTTATACCAAAATGGCTGCATGTCTACCTTTTAAAATGCCTAATAATCCTGAGAAAGCAAACACAACCAATTCTCAATGTTTTAGCGTAAAAGCAAGAGATAGAAATGACCTTTCAAGTCACTCTCTCTACCCCATTGCCAAGTCATAATACAGTCCCCAGGGAAATGATGCACTAAATGTGTCATAGTTTCTTGCATGGTGATAAATTAGAATGTCTCAAACATTAGACTGCAAAAGCTTCCCAAGGCCTCTGACAGATGAAGTACATTTTATACACAGTAAGTTATAATGCATATGCTGCAAAGATAAAGAAGGCAAAGCAGAAAAAGAAAATGGGGGCTTGACGGAATTTTAATAAAACATTTATGGTATTGCATTAGTTTCATAAACTAAACTTTTTTTTAGTGCAATATAATTCCTTAGACTTCTTTTGTTTAAATCTATTTTTTTTCATAAAATATAATTAAGCTATGAGCTAGTGACAGAATTCTCTATGGTTCAGTTCTTTGAAAAATAATTCTGACAGTGTCACAAAAGGACTATTGAATGATTCTTCTCTCAGGATATTTCACCACAAAGACTACAGATTCATCTGCTTACCTGTTTGTTTGTTTCTAGTCCCTTCTGTTTAGAAAACATAAACCAAATAATCAGTAATAATAGTTATGACAAAAATAAATGCATAATGATATTATGAAATACAGGTTTTGCATAGGCAAAGTGAAAACTATGACATGAGGTTAATTCTTATATAGAACTAAAATATGGACTAAGACAGAACAGCTTCTATTAGCAGGAGAATCAGAGAATGTGTGCCATTTTCAGGCATTTTAAAGAACAATATCACTTTTGACTCAGTTATTTAAATATTTTAGTGAAAAGTATTATGCTTTGGGACCCACATGATTTGAATGATCAAAGTAGTTCTCTGTTTCATCATACTAGTAGAGACTTGGTTTTGGTAAAGTAGTACAGCCTTTAGAAAGCTTTCTCTTTTTAAAAGTATGATTGATAATGTGTTGCTCATGGCTAAAGGTAGCAGTTGTGGTCAAAAGGTCAATTTTTGAGTTGAATTGGAAGGGAAAGGAGAAAATGAAGACGGTAACCACAGCTCTCTGAATCTCTAGTTCTGACAGATTTGAGGTGTCCAGTCTACTCAGAAAGTATAAGAATAGAATTCTGAAGTACAGCATAATATATTCTTTATTTTTTAATTGAGAAGAATTCATCTTATGCTGATTAAAATAACTTTGGATAAACTGGAATCAGAAAGACTTAGAGGACAGAAGAATAAAAGCTTCTAGTTATCACAGAGGGGATTACTTTAAAAAACACATTAATGACTATATAGATACTTCAAATTTTAAGTAAAATGTGGGCATTTTCATTTTTATTCGTTACATGAGAAGTGTCATATGCTTTAAAAATGTGTTGAGTAATAATTGGAAATTTACTTTCATTGTATTTTGTAGTCTTCATTAGAAACTGCAAAATTATGAAAGTAAAAAATGAGAAGTTTTTCCTTCCCCTACAATCCAGAATTTATTGCATATCTTTAAAATTTTATTTCTGGCATATGAAATATATATTCAATATTACCTCTATAAGTGAATTATATAACCCATATTGTTTTCCATTATACATACACCCCCTCCAACACACACTTTGTAGAAAACTGCTACAAACATATGATTTTCTGCTTTAAAAAGAACAAATTATCATGCTTTTAATAGAGCACCAATTTGGTCTGCTTTTCCCTCCCTATTCCCTGAAACATTTTTTCAGGTTATTCTAGTTGTTAACTTTTAAGCCTTAAATTATATAAACTTAAAAAAATGAAATATCACATTTAAAGAATATCTATTGACTATCCACTATAAAATAGGATGATGCTAATGTATGTATTCTTCTTTTTTTTTTTTTAAAACATGATATACTGTGTATCTCTTTTTTTTTTTTTTTTTAATTTTTATTTATTTATTATTTATTTTTGGCTGTGTTGGGTCTTCGTTTCTGTGCGAGGGCTCTCTCTAGCTGTGGCAAGTGGGGGCCACTCTTCATCGCGGTGCGCAGGCCTCTCACCATCGCGGCCTCTCCTGTTGCGGAGCACAGGCTCCAGACGCGCAGGCTCAGTAGTTGTGGCTCACGGCATGTGGGATCTTCCCAGACCAGGGCCCGAACCCGTGTCCCCTGCATTGGCAGGCGGATTCTCAACCACTGCGCCACCAGGGAAGCCCTAATGTATGTATTCTTGATTTCATTTCTTCTTGTTCCCTCTACCTCTCTGCATGATTTAATTGCCATAAAACTTATACAGCATTCTGATTCATAACATATTTAATTTCCTCTGTTTTTTAACTATCAGGTGACTTTAAAAATTGAAAACCATTTAACATTTGTTGAGTAATTTATAACAGAAAAGAACTAAACTAGACCTCTCTGCAGATATTATTTCATTTAATCCTCAGAAAAAATTTCATTGAATATCCCAAAGCTGGAATATGTTGAAACTGTGACTATTTATGGGCATCTCAAAATTAGCATGTATAAAACAACTCGATCCTGATTTGATGATCTATTGCTGTGTAGTGAACTACTCCTAAACTTAATGTCTTAAAACAGCCATTTTATCTTGCTCAGGATCTTGTGGGTTAGGAATTTGGGAAGGGATCACATAGATGGTTCTCAAAAGTGATTATCTTAAACATTCTAATGGAAAAATATCACACAGTGAACTGACTTTGTAGGGATGGCAAGGTTTTCTCTCACCTACAAAATCATAAAGAAACCAATAAAAATAGAAACTGTTTTTCAAGGTTAAGAATCCCTGTTTTAGACATCATTGCTGAGAAAGTCGGAGGGGCTGAGGGTGGAGAGATGCTCCAATCCCCAGAAAGAGAAAAATGCGCCATATTCCTTGTTCACACATCTCCAAAGGGGAAGTGAAAAAAAAAAAACTGTGTACTTTTCTTTCCCTCTCAACCCCTTCCCTCAAGCCCTCTTACTTACTTCTACTCTTAGTAATTTGGAAGTAAAAAACAGGGAGAGAAATAAGGGGAAAGGAACTGAAAAGATGATAAAAAAGGGAAAAACAGGAATGGAGAAAGGATGAACAGGAGAAAAATGTCAGAGAGAGGCAAATACCATCAACTGGGGTGTCTGGGTTGAATGATCTATTCCCAAGATGGCTTCTGCTCTTTCATACATGGTTTTCTTTCTGTGTCTCTCTGTGTCTCCTCTCTCTCTGTCTCCATTACGGTTCATATGGCTTCATCCTTCATGATCCCTCCACATGGCTTGGGCTTTCTTACAGTGCAGTAGACCAGAGTAGTCATACTTCTTATATGGAGCTTCAGATTCCAAGAGCAAGTGTTCCAAGAAACAAAGTAAAGTTGCCAATCTCTTGGGCATGGGCTCAGAGACTGGCACAGTATCACATGCACAATAATTCATGAGTTAAAACAGTCACAGAGCCCACTCAGTTTTAAGGGCAAAGGCGTGGACCTGCCTCTCAATGGTAAAAGTGCTAAAGAATTTTTGGTTGCCTTTAATTTGCTGTGATTTCCTATCCTATAAGTCTTCTCCTTCTATAGTCTTTTCTTCCACAGAAAATCATTCTTCCAGACACCATGGTCAAAAATATTGGAGGCATCCTTCACTATTCTCATTGTCATAGCCCATCTCAGAAAATCCTGTCAGCTATACCTTCAAAATATATTCATAATACATTTACTAACTACTACCCCACTGCCACTATCCTGGTATAAGATGTCAAAACTTATGTCTTTGACAATTAAAGAAATCTTATATTCCCTAACTGTAGCTATTGGTATTTATGTATAAGAAAATAATAATTTGTGCTAACACTATTAATCAGTGCATACCACCAGAAGAGCCAGAAATCTTGGGACAGAAATCTTAAGAAGAGTAACTCAGTACATTTATAATTATTTTTTAATTTATAACATTGAAAGTAACAAATGCACATAGCTATACATTTTTAAGTGTTCAAATGGGTTTAAATGTCCTTTCAGGGCTTCCCTGGTGGTGCAGTGGTTGGGAATCTGCCTGTCAATGCAGGGGACACGGGTTCGAGCCCTGCTCCAGGAGGATCCCGCATTCCGCGGAGCAACTAAGCCCGTGGACCACAACTACTGAGCCTGGACTCTAGAGCCCACGGGCCACAACTACGGAGCCAACGTGCTGCAACTACTGAAGCCTGAGCGCCTAGAGCCCATGCTCCGCAATAAGAGAGGCCACCGCAGTGAGAAGCCCGCGCACCGCAACGGAGAGTAGCCCCCGCTTGCCGCAACTAGAGGAAGCCTGCGTGCAGTAACAAAGACACAATGCAGCCAAAAATAAATAAATAAAAATAAATGAATTAAAAAAAAAAAGTCCTTTCAGTTTCATTTTTCCACACTCATCCCATTCCCAGACTGAAGCATTTAAATTTAAAATTTTTAAAATTTTAATTATTTTGCTGATTATGTCCACATCAATAAATAATGTGTTTATCCAGAAACTTATCAACTCATCTTCTGTGGAGGATAATTGTGCTAGATAATTCCATTTTCTAGTCTCCTAACTATCTGGAATTTTTTAAGCATTAAACTTTTATTTGCAGAATGTTTTAGGTCTAGAAATTAGCTGTGAAAAATGCAGGCCTAATATTTTTATTTCTAATATGCCTCAAATTTATTAAATATAGTTGTACACAGAAAATTATAACAAGTCATATATAAAATATTTACTCTTTCCTTTGCTTTTGTATTTTAACTTGCATTATTTTATATACAGATAATAGATTAATTATACAAAAGAAACGAGTCAGTATTTTCCAGGATATATAAAGATTACATATTTTTGATTCTGTTATTTTTTCCTAGAAAAGCTACAGGTCTCTGAATATAAAATGGATATTCTACGTGGTTTCAAAAATCACAAATTCTGCATACCCTTCTGGGGCACATTTTTATTTAATGTGGGTTGCAGTCAGGATAATTAAAGACATCACTATTTTTGTTTGGTCTTTGGAGACTCAATAATGAGAGAGCTGTAAACAAGCTCAGGTGTTTTAACTAGAGAGGTATATCATTTGTATGCTGTTAAGATTGGTGTACTGTCTGTTTTCACAATAATTATAGTTAAATTATTCTTGTTTTTCCCTAACAAATAATATTGCCTTAGATTTACAGCTTAAGTGATGGTTATAATGAAATTATTTTTTAGATTACTCCTCGGTTAGGAAAACTGCCAAGTGACACCACCAAAGTTTAATTTATTGAACATCTTTTGCAGGTGGTGAAATGTGAAAGGCCTCTAGCACATACTTATCTAGCACCTTGGTAATAAATATCATTAAACACATAAATAATAGACAGGTAGGAAAAACCTAGGAAGGGTCTTAAATATTTATCTTATTTTGATAAATACCGTTATGTGAAACTGAACACAAAAAAGCTTTCATCCGAAGCTTGCGATGTTGATCTGAAGTTGTCAGGGCAGCTCCTTAGCACCGTGCTACCATGTGACAGGGAAATGCAGTCTCTTATTTTCATAATGATTGAACCCATGTTCTTCATCTAGGAAAGGAGTGACCCACAGTTAAGTGTGGAAAATGTTAGCCTTGCTGTTAGAGCATCTGGGTACTTCTCTTACCCAATTTTGGGGTCAACTGGTATTTAGTTGCTGTCCTTATCCCACAACCCCTATCTATACTCCTGACTCAAGAACCAACTTTCTCCCTCTTTTGTTCAATTGCTTAATTCTCCTGTGTCTTCATATAATATCTGATTCCTTACTCTGAGGTCTCCAGCTAAACTTTCCTACAGTTTATCTAATCATCCAGTATAGCCTGAGTATGAGGTTCTATTGCAAGACACACAAATACATGCCACACACACAGACACCCAACATCTGTATGTTTGTATAGTCTTTCACATTTTCATCATCATGTAAAGTATTGATACTGACATTGATATTAAATGTAAGGTTCAGTGTTGGCTCTGACTTCCACTGATTTTATGTGTAATTTAAGCTAAGTTGTTCCACGTAAATTTCACTTTCTTCAATGTGAAATGAAAGTGATGCCTATATGTATCTCATAATGCTAGTGGATTAATAAACATATGTAATATACTCAAATGTTTTCTATTACTGTTGTGGTTAGTAGTATTATTATATGTGTAAGTTCTATTAATACCCTGGGTTACAATATTATCTGGGTCAAGACACAGTGATTCTTAACCTTGCTCCATGGTCTGTGAAGGGGTTAAGGGTAGAATTTAGGATATTTGTGAACTTGTAAGGAAAAATAGCCAGTCTTTATTTTCACTAATCTGCAAGGTTAATTTTCTTATGAGAAATTTAGCATTTTCTTTCACTGCAAATATAGGCAAAAACTCAATACTATTAAACATTACCTGTGGTACTGGTATCAACAGAAATCACGTATATTTTTCTACACATTGTACCGTTGTAGATATCGCAAATTATCACTTATGCTTATAACTATTACCAACTCTCAGTTATTTCATATGATCTCAGTCTTACAGTTTCCAGCTGGCCAACTTTTGCAGCACTGTTCCCAGTGGTCATTTAGCCAACCAAATGATGATGTCACATGTTCTCACAGTGGAGTTTAATTCAAAATGTCTTGCAGAATTCTGATGTTTTTTGAGAGTAGTCATATGTCATTTTATGAAAAGAGCCATGGAAGATTTAATTACATATGCAACAATAACCTCTTGGAATGTGTATTTTCAAGTCTTGCTTATGGAACCATTCTTGCATTGCTGGCATATATTCTAATAATAGAATATAGTTTTTAAAATTCATTTCTTGATTGTCTTACCTAATATTTTATTTGCATACTTGCATCTATGTTTATAAGGGATTTTTTGCTATTGTCTTTATTTAGTTTTGAAATTGTTATTTTAGCCTATGAAATGAGCTGGGTAGCAAGTTTTATGAGACAACTTGCACAAGATTAGCTTTTTCTTTAAAATTTGGTAAAATATCTATAAAACAATTGAAGTTCAACATTTTCCAATTCTTTCACATTCAAAAACCATTGGTGTCTTTAACAAATGAAGCTGAAAATTGTCAGTTTATTTGAAGCTTTGAAATCATATTTTAATTCAGAACAAAAGATATCAAAAATTTTGTTGACTTTTTAAATAATTTATTAAGGGAGGCCTATTTATTTCTTGCTCATAATGTTCAGCACCTCATTAGCTACAGAATTATGCAAATTGAAAGACGTGCAAACAGTGCTATATTGAACTTCATTGCTTCAGGGAACTTGTTGAATGTGTTAAAGAGAAAAATGGCAAAACTTTATCCCTTTTAGTGTCAAGGCTGTTCTTAAAAGGTACATTATAGTCAACAAGACATTCTGAGTTGAAGACAACTGTCATGACCATAATTTGAAATAGATTTCATCTGTTGAAGGATCTAATTCTTTTTTTAAATTAATTAATTAATTAATTAATTAATTAATTAATTAATTAAAATTTTTGGCTGCGTTGGGTCTTCGTTGCTGCTCACGGGTTTTTCTTTCTAGTTGCAACTAGTGGGAGCTACTCTTCATTGTGGTGCACAGGCTTCTCATCGCGGTGGCTTCTCTTGTTGTGGAGCACGGGCTCTAGGCACGTGGACTTCAGTGGTTGCAACATGCGGGCTCAGTAGTTGTGGCTCGCGGGCTCTAGAGCGCAGGCTCAGTAGTTGTGGCACATGGTCTTAGTTGCTCCGCAGCAGGTGGGATCTTCCTGGACCAGGGACCGAACCCGAGTCCCCTGCATTGGCAGGCGGATTCTTAACCACTGCACCACCAGGGAAGTCCCAAAGAATCTAATTCTCTTATATTGATGTTACTAAGCACTCTTCCAACATGGGGACCAGTGGTATCCTCATGTGTAGCACTGAGGAAAAAGGGATTAAAAAATTGATACTAATGCTTGTTTGTTTGCTTTGTTGTCAGAGGATAACATTTTTTAAAATTGTTGGTCAAGAGAATCAACGCAGTTTTAAAAAATAAAAAAGCAAGTTATGCCATGAAAGATGACGTTATGTGTTTCAACAGATCAAACTTGAGAAGATACTCTGAGTTGTTAACTTTATGCCTATACAAGTTCAGTGTACCAGCTCATAATGTTAATGTTGAGTGAGTGTGTTTTTCATTAATGAAAGTTCAATGGTAAGAAAACCATAGTTTGAAAAGATACATGTACCCCAATGTTCATTGCAACACTATTTACAATAGCCAGGACATGGAAGCAACCTAAATGTCCATCAACAGAGGAATCGATAAAGAAGATGTGGTACATATATACAATGGAATATTACTCAGCCATAAAAAAGAATGAAAGAATGCCATTTACAGCAACATTGATGGACCTAGATATTGTCATACATACTGAGTGAAGTACATCAGATAGAGAAAGACAAATATCATATGCTATCGCTTATGTGTGGAATCTAAAAAAGATGTACAAATGAACTTATCTACAAAACTTAAATAGAGTTACGGGTGTAAAAATAAACTTATGGTTACCAGGGGGTAAGGGCAGGAGGGATAAATTGGGAGATTGGAATTGACATATACACACTATTATATATAAAATAGATAACTAATAAGGACCTACAATATAGCACAGGGAACACTACTCAATACTCTGTAATGGCCTGTATGGGAAAAGAATCTAAAAAAGAGTGGATATATGTATATGTATAATTGATCCACTTTGCTGTACACCTGAAACTAACACAACATTGTAAATCAACTATACTCCAATAAAACTTAAACAAACGAACAAAAATTTTAAAAAATTTAAAAGAGAAGAAGGGATGGAGGAGCATTTTGTGTTTGTCAATGAAGCACATATCCCTGGAGATAGTGACAGTGGCCTGAGATTCCTGGGACCCTTGGTGCAAACTGGTGGTGTTGGCTGTGGACACAGGCTTCCTGGGAGACATGGAAGGAGGATGCCCTGGCCATAGTTATTGGTCCTGGGATTTCAGAAGGTTTCTGGGTTGTCTGTCTTTGTGTCTGAAATTCCTGTCTTGAAAATTCACACCTTTCGAGGCTGCAGGAATCTAAATGATCTGCCTTCACTTGGACTCTGCTGACCGGCAGCCCAAGCTTGATGTTATTGGATAAGCTCCACTTTCTTCTTTATCATCAGCCCAGTGGGTTTCTTGTTCTCTCAAATTTGGCATCTTTTCTGCCCATAGAGACATCCCTGCTTTCACCTGAACCTGGACCATGCCTAGAGGTTGACCCTGAAGTGATGTCTGGAAGGGCACCTTCTGGACCTTTGCCTTTCTTCTAGGGCAAAAGTCAGTGAAACCAACTCTGGACCCTAGTTCTAAATTGGCTTTTGAGATAAGCCTGTACCCTCTTGGCAGGAACTGTAGTGTCTTCTTCAGATCCCTGTCTACTTTAGACTCTGAGAAAGCCCCAGAAATTACAGTATGAGGAAAAATGATCAATGAGAATAACAGTAGAGCTCAAGTGTGTGTAGTAATTTGTAATTGACTCAGTGGATTCCAAAGTCTATCCCCTGTGAGTCTCACAATTACTGAGCCTGTCACACCCCCCAGGTGTTGTCGCACAGAGGAATGTGAGACCTGGGAGGATGGCGCAACTTGTCCAAAGACATTACCCAGAAGTCTGCCTCCAAACCCAGCTGAAAGTCCTTCCATTACATCTTACACATTCACCTTTTGGGCAACACCCATTTCCCAAGTTCATCATTCATTCCCATGAGTAGGCAGAGCAGAGAATCAGATGTATCTCAGGTTCTGATTCTCTTCCTATGAATCCTCCTTGCTGTGGGCTTCATTTTGTTTATTGAAAGACTTGTATTCAATATTACCAACCAAAGCCCTCTGAGATTGTGGACATAGGAACCCATGGAAGAGGAGATTGTAAGTAACCCGTGGAGAGCTCAGGAATAAATGAGTCAAAATCAACCTTTTAATGCTCCCCCCTTTTCCCCTACCTGTCCTGTCTCTGCCTTGATTCTGAAAGACAAAAATAAGACACTAAAAAGAAAAAGTTCAGACCCAACTCTCTCCTCCCTTGTAAAGGTGCAGGCACTCAATACTCATGACTTTCTACATTGGATAAATGGAGCTCTGTGTTACTTACTTGTTCTTTTATAAGGGCACAGCAATATTTTCTTATATTTCTTCCTTGGAAAACTCGAAGAGTTTCCTTCTCTACATGATCCTTGATTGATGTTTCAGTCAGTATTCCTCCATTAAGAAGGATACAGCATTGCAATCCTACAGGGTAGAGCTAAGGCTCTTGACCCTGATCAGAGGCTCTCAGGGGCTCCCTTCTGCTCTCCCGAACACTCATCACAAAGACTTGTCTGATCACAAAGACTTGTCTGCCTCACCTGGGAAGGGGAGGGGACCAATGTTCAAGAATTGGGGTACTTGGTTCTCCTGCAGGTATCTGGAACTCTCCTTATTACCAGACCCAGGATCACTGAATCACTGTGTTTGAAATTATACCATGGAGCCATCCAACACGCACAAAGATTTGTCTTGTTCCCTGGAAGGATGGTGTTCTAATCGGTCCCGAGAGCTCATGCTTCTCCCTTTGCCAATGTAGCTGATGTAGTGTGGTGAGGAGAAGAACAGGAGAAACCAGGGTCCAGCCGCTCTGTGGTCTGGGCCACGCATTTCCTCACCTGAGCACTGTCTCTAATTTTCCAAAAAATGCATTTTTGTATCCTTTTTAAAGAATATATTTTATTTCATGTGGATGCCCATTACCCCTAAAACACTTAAGAGGGATTAAGGTAGAAACTTTGTCTGAAGTTGCTTAGTAACCTATAGTGTAAGTATGGTTTTGAATAGCACTTAGTTTCTACAATTTTCCTGCAGAACTTTCTTCAGATGTATGAGACCAGTTGACCTCTCCATGATAGTACTCCTCAATGATGACACGTGTGTGTATATAAGCTGGTGAGTCTAACATACATGCAAAATCATCATGCCACATTGTCTCTCACTCATCCTCTCACGGCTATGTCCTGAGAGACCTGGGGGATTTTTCTATCCCAGAAAGCACTGTTAAGATTTCTCAGGTTCCCTTTTTCCCTTGAGAGACGTGCCCTGCAGTTCCTAATATTTCAACCAGAGATGCACTTGTCAAAAGAGTCACTCAGATATCATCACTACTGTTCCTCAGAAGCAAATAGTGGATAAGGCCTTCTGAATAATGATATGCCCTTCTTCCTGGAGTCATTAGCACAATACACTGTTCTTTTTCTCCAGCTTCATCGATCCTACAGAACGGAACATTTGATGCAAAATTTCTTCCGCTGTGCACTCTCATATTCAAACCTGAGGCTATAGCATTTTTGACTGCTACGATGCAGCTGGTTTTCAGTCTGCTCTCACTAATAACTCTATTATAATATTTATAATACTGTCTATGAAACGGAGAGTTTCTTTTCCCCACAGACACTATCACATTATCCGCCATCTTTAGTTCATGCCTGTACCTTAGTTCTTTTCTGAGAGAGGGCAGACCTGTTGACAGGCAGGATTGTTACTGAAGTTCTTTGCCAACATTATGCCCACTGTAGCTAAAAAAAGAGTGTCCCATCTGCCCTGGCTTGGCTTAAAGCCACCAGTGCTGTCAATTCCAAGGGCTGTTAGATGCACAGCTGGAGTCTTACTCAAAACACCAGCCATGGTGGGTCTTGGGAATGCTCACGGACTAGAGCACTTGCATTTGTGTTTTGTTTTTCCTTTTGGTTGCTGAGTTTATCCTTGTTAATGAGGCAGGTGAATTTCCGACCACAATGTTTGCAAGGCACCATATTCTGAGATTAATTGAACCTCTTTCACCTAATGAAAATAGATAAAATTGTGTTTTAGAGACACATTAGGTGACATTAACAAAGGAATGACAGGAATAAACTGTGTTCAAGATGGGTCAACCTGAGGGATGGATCCTTGAGACTGTTTCTTTCAAGGTTAATTGCTCTAAGCATTTTTATAATTGAAACAGACAGGTGTTTGCTGAACACACAATGGCTACTGTGGAGACCACTTGAGGTCATATTAGAGTGAAGATGAAAGTAAGCTGGAAGGGATTTTTGAGAACCCAGAAGACTGATGTCCTGTCTACCATCTTGGTATAAAATGAGTTTCCCAGGAAACGTAGTAACTGGATATTCTTTTGTACTAGAAGGAAGTATTTTTGTTCATGGAAGCGAATAGCAAATCCAGTAAATCAACTGAGGCAAAATGGCTCTGGCAGATCACAGAGGCCCAGGCATCAGGGCATGTACTCAACAGCATTAATAATAAAATTTTAAAAATACCCTCTACTATGAGTTTTAAACTACATTGATATAATATAACATTTAACTTCAGATTCCAGGGAAAAAGAGCTTCTGTTTAGAAGTGTGTGTGTGTGTGTTGTGTTTTATGATGCTATAAAGGAAACAGGAGGTATATATCAGAAGAAAATTTGTAAGTTTTTAGAGAGAAATCACAGTGAAAGTCTGGTCACACAGAAGTGTTATTTTCTCCCAATTAAACCAGAAAAATAAGCATGGTACTACACCTTTTCAGATTTTATAGGTGAGTTTCAGTTGCTTAATGAGTGAAAACTGATAAAGTGACTGGTGAAAATTACTGGAGGGAAAATGTTGTAACTACATAATCAAGTTGAGGAAAATTGTATCCCATGGTGAAGGCCAGAATGATAGGAAATAGATTCACACAAAACTGAAGTTGCTCAAGAAGTTTTAGGAGTATCATAATCAACTTGTTCCATGTATATTTTCTTCCTTTTTTTTACTGTGAAGATAAAAAGTACATTTGTAAATAAGTCTTTAAGTGATCATCTATTGAATTTATAATGAAACAATGTTAAATGATAAGAAAAGCTTAATTAAAAGTATTTTTCTTTTTTAGAAGGTGATAAAATAATGGTGTATCTTACAATAAACGGTGTTCTAGATTTTCTGAAAAATATATTTTATTTCATTTACCTGTCCATCTACTTCAGCATACAACTTGTCCTAATTTTTTTGGCAAGCTTAATTGACAAAAGGAAAAAATGTGAAGAAAATGAAGGAAAACACTGATCAGCAGAAACCAATTACATAGGCTATATGCTACAGTGCTTGAATTTCACTTCGTATGTATGACTTTTATTCCCTGCCTGTTGACTCAATATGTATAGAAATTTTACAATCAAAATTTTATTTTTTATCAGTTACAGCTGATAACAAGTAGCAATTAAAAAATTTATGGAGAGTGTATTTCATAAGAGGCAAATAAACTCAACAAAATATTACAAAGAACAGATTTTAAAAAAATAAGCAAGTCAATATTTTGCATATAAATGGAAACTAATCATAGTAATGTTGATTCATCAGGACAAACGCATTTTTGTATCCTTTTTAAAGAAAATATGGAATTGCTGAATATGTTTTGAAAATATTTCCTCCAAAAATGATTATTTTTTATGATGATACTAAAAGAGGGTAAATCTTGGGTATTCTGAGACCTTCTTCAGAACCTCCCTCCCCATAAAGACGCAAACCTACTAGAGAATGGACTTGAGGATAGGGGGAGGGGGAAGGGTAAGCTGGGACAAAGTGAGAGAGTGGCATGGACATATATACACTACCAAATGTAAAATAAATAGCTAGTGCGAAGCAGCTGCATAGCACAGGGAGATCAGCTCGGTGTTTTGTGACCACCTAGAGGGGTGGGATAGGGAGGGTGGGAGACAGGGAGATGCAAGAGGGAAGAGATATGGGGATATATGTATATGTATAACTGATTCACTTTGTTATAAAGCAGAAACTAACACACCATTGTAAAGCAATTCTACTCCAATAAAGATGTTAAAAAAAAAGAACCTCCCTCCCCCCAATGGTGACAAATAAATTAATTTTTATTATATCTATAATTGGTATAGACATTGGCAGTTTGCATGAAAACTGCCTGACTTTGTCATTAATCCCATCTTCAACTTTCCTGTTCAACTTCTGTTCCTTTCAGACTGTCAACTTCACATCTTACTAAATTTTCCATCACAACTACAGTAATTTTTCCTACTTCTGGTGCTCTTTTTGGAATATGATTTTATCCACCAAACTAAATTGAGTATCTGTTTAAAACAGAATCCATGTCATGCAAACTGTTTTGTGGCCTGATTTTTAATTGCATAGCACATTATTGCAAATACCTGTATTATTAAAAATTCTTTAATATAATTATAAATGAAAAAAAAAACAGCTTGAGAAAATCCAAGGAGGTACTGATAATGGTGATATATTTGGAGAAAAAGATGGGTTTTGGTGAAATCTAAATGAAAGGAAATAATTAATGAGGAATTACCCTGACTAGAAAAACAAGAGTCAGGCCTTGCATGCTATTCTAAAAAGTTAGCATGTTTATCCTCAAGCAAATAAGGAACTAGTAAAGAGTTTTAAACAAAGGCAAAATTTTTTTTATTTTTGGAAATCTTCTATGGTGCCACTACTCAAAATGCTTTGGGAAAATACGCACACACACCCACACACACACACACACACACACACACAGAAAGAGAGAGAGAGAGACAGAGAAAGAGAGGAAGGGAGAATGGTTCTCATTGAAGGCTGCAGTTCTTTGAGGAAATGTTATTTGAACCCATTTGAAAATGAGTGTCTCGGTTCATTTGGGCTGCTGTAACAAAAGCCCTAGGCTTGTTAGCTTATAAACAACAGACATTTATTTCTCACAGTTCTGGACGCTGGAGTCCAGCCTGGTTGAGTTCTGGTGAGAGCCCACTTCCTGACTCATAGACTGCCAATTTCTCACTGTGTCCTTATGATAGAAGGAACAAGGGAACTCCGTGAGGACTGTTTTATAAGAGCACTAACCCCATTCATGAGGGCTCCACCTTCATGATCTAAGCACCTCTTAAAGACCCCACCTTCTAATACCATCCCATTAGGCATTAAGTTTCAACCAATGAATTGAGGATGGGGGCACAAACATTCAGACTGTAGCAGTGAACAAAATTTTATTTGCTAGAACTAGAGATCAAGCTTGTTCTAGGGAAAGGGGACAGCGTTATAGAGGACAAGAGTTAAAAAACTAAAAGGATAGATAGGGTGATCACAGAACTGGTGATACTTCAAAACAGTTCATTTGGGTCAGGAGTGGGAAATAAAGCTAAAAGACAAGAGGATGGCTGGATCATCAAAAGACTTATTTATGCCATGCAAAGATGTCTGAATCTCATTCATGGACAATTTGGGTGACACGGAAATAAGTAAAGCAGGGGAATGGCATGCATGATTCCATTTGAATTTTAGAAAGAGTTAAAGGTGGAGACTGGATCGGAAGTGACAAAAGAAAAAATTGTTACTAGGAAGACTACTTAAGTTGGTCGAGTAGCAGTCCAGATGGGCTAACAACGAGGACCTGAACAGAAGCAGTGGCGCTGAAGGCAGAGACAAAGAACCGCATCTGAAGGTGAATTGACAGAATTTGCTGATTACCTGGTGGAGAGGGGTTGGAATTAAAGCTGACATCTGGATTTCGTACCAAGTGTTACATGGATGATTTCAACCAACAAAGTTGGGAAACAAGGAGATATTGTGTATGTGTATATATATATATATATATATATATATATATATATATATATATATATACTTTAGGAAGAAGATAATGTGACAAAAGGTCAGGCTTAGCCAGAAGTCAGTAGCCGCCTCCACATCACCCTCCTCCCACCCCATGGGGCAGCAGGGATCCTGTGGAAAAGTACTGACCTAAAAATGGGAAGTCCTAGGTTCAAATATTTTCCATTTGTTAGTGTTGGGACCTTTGTCTTTTGCATTTTCAGTGTCTCAGTCTGAAAAATGAGGATAAGTACACTAATCTCGTAAGGTCATGTGGGGATTCAGAGACTCAATGTGTGTGTGAGAATATTTAAAGCCACCTTCTCCCCATCCCCCAGAAATTTAAGTGGGTATTTCTTACTTTACTTCCTCGTACTATGTGAAATTTCATTTTTCCCTGGAACCTGTAAATTGGGTATTAGCATGTAGAAGATGTGTCCAGATACATCTGCTAAGAGGCTACTGGGAAAAAAATCTTGTACCTTCGGGCTTAGCTAATGCTGTTTAAAGACGAGATGATATGGCTTCAAAGATATCTGAACGGTAAGCATCATGGAAAAGAGTCCCGCTGAGTTATCTTGCTTAGTTTTGAAGTTATGAGTGTCAATTGAAATTTCCTAATCTTGTTGCGAATGCAGAGAATAGGGAATATTCAACACTTAAATAATTTTTCCAATCTAAAAATTTTTATTGGGATCCTATAATTCTGAAAATAAAGGAGGATCTGAAGCATACAATTATCACCAAACAATTTATTAAGTTACCTGTAGGGAATACTAAATATAAAAAATACTGAGTTATTTGTGTGTGTGTGTGTATAAAATTACTGTCATGTTTTATCAATGACTTTCAAATTAAATATATCAAACATAGAGGCTCAGTAATTTAGAAAATTTCCTCTCTGTGCTTTCCAAAAAAGCTGTAGACATGTTGCTCTTTTTTAGTTCTTTTATTTCTAGCAAATTATAGTAGCATCTTTGATGAGCATTGCCTATTTATCTTAGCAGGAAGCATTAGTAAAATGCATCTACATACCATGGATGCTCATTTGATAAGTGCGTCTCTGTGCACTGAATGCTTTAACTTTCATAAATACAGAGAACAATTTTTCCCCCTGGGTAAAATCAATTTCATAGATTAATATACACCCTTTCCTCATTTAAATGGGCTGCAGTTAGAGATCTATGTTTATGATGCTGCTTTGGTGCACTGATAGGTGGATAATACATACTCAGTTCTTTCAAAGGCAACACAGTTGTACTATACACACCATTGCTTTTAATGAGCTGGCTCTGAGCCATAGTCATCAATCCTGACATTTACACTCCCGTCATGTCGTACCAGAGCCTTGTGATGACATAATTGTTGCTTGTATAATAAGTGCCGATGTGAAGTATGTTAGCCATGGAAAACCTAATTTAAAACCCAAATGGTCAGTGTGACCATCAATAATCTGGAAAAAGAACAAAAACAAAAACAGAAGCTCTTACAGTTTCAAAATCAATGCTACTTCAGGAGAGATAAAATATATGTTTAATATCTTGCAACTTGGTGAAGATTGCAAGGTTGATTGAAATGCCTCAAAAATAGGGATGAGGGCCATGCAGCTAAGCAATACAGGACTTGTAATTTATTTGTTTAATATTGCCGCAGTTTGTCAGGAGTGCTACAAAAATGTGGATTTGGCTTTATTATCATTTGCACACTGCTCAACACAGATGAATAATTCATCCCAACGCAGAGAAAACAGAAGAAATATTAACAACTATTTAACCTGACCACTACTGTATCTCAAGGAACTGCGCTGTCACCAGGATTTCCAGATAAAATACAAACCAGCCGGTTACATTTAAATTTCAGATAAATAACAAACAAGTGCTTTTTTAGCATATTGATACATGTGTCCCAAATATGGCAACCTTAATGTTCACCATATTGTTGGCTCCAGGCTGCATGTGGTCCTGCTTGGGTGAGGAAAGGGTAAGGAAGATGTGATGATGTGTACGGATCTGCTTGGGTTCCTTTTAAGACTGTGGTATCATTTATACGAAAATACATTCCTCAACATTCTACGCGGATATCTGTTCAGGTACCCAGCAACCGCTGAGAGAATAAACTATGCACTGCACTTAAATCATGCTTTAAATCCACCTTGCTCACTTTGATCTAAGAACAGTACTTATTTTTAATAGCTAGGGCCGAACTTAATAATGGATTTCTCAAAGGCTTTCTAGAAAATAAACACGTCTCAAAAGACATTGTCAGTTCAAGGAAGCCATAATAACGTGCTACACTTTACATTTGGTCTGGAAAGAGTTCAGATGAATAATGAGTTTGGAATATTTTCCACACCATGTTGTCAAAGTAGCTGGTAAATTTAGTTCATTTAACCAGTAGTCAGTGAAAAGGTTTATCAACCTAATTATCCACCAAGCCAAGTATTTGACCAAATGACTGACAAATTTAGTCAGAAGAGCTCATCTGATGATTCTAGTGAGCCTAGTCTTTGATTTTATTCCAATACTCAGTGTGTTATAGCCTAGAACATGTTTGTTGCAGATTTAATGTGAAGAAACTAATGTAAGAATCATGAGATCATTCCAGTTAGAACTCTAGTTTAGGATGTGTTTATATACATTAGTTTACACATGTCAGTAGAACTGGCAGAAATTGAAGATAATCTATATAACAACAGTGTGATTGAAAAGACTCAAATTTCTATAGTTTTTCATGCTATGTTGTTATGAAGTTTTACTGCCCATATAATATCAAATGTCCTAAATATGATGTTAAACGTTATATAATATTAGCATCTTTATGGTATTTAATATTGCCATATCACTAATATATAGACCCACTGTATGTTGCCTGTGGTAGCACACATGTCACAAAGAATCTTTGTTTTATGCCACTAAGATTTAGAGGTTGTTTTTTTGACCAAGGCATAGCCTAATCTATTGTGACTAATATACACATAGAGTGGCTACAGCGCATGGAGGAGAACCTATTAAGTCACTAGTGTGAGTTTTCCACACTAGTCTAATAGCACGTATAACCAGCAGGAATGAATTAAAAGAAAAGCAAAAAAAAAAAACAAAAACCTGAACTATCCACAAACTTAAAGAGTTTCTATTTTCAGGAAGTTATTTCTGGCAACTTGGCTATTATTTAAACTATTGGGCCCTCAATTTCACTGTGAATAATAATCTGTTTTATTGCTCTGGTTGGTTTGTGTAGCACCCATATTAGGAAATTTGTACTTGGAATATAGTAGTTCAGAAATCTCAGTCTTATTGCTCTCCCAAAGATAGGTTATACTGGATCCACACTGCAGATAGCATGGCCTTTTAATATTATAATTATAATTAATAATTATTCATTTTAAGTTTAAGTCCTTGGTGATTTGTATGATTATATGAAAGGAAAGAAAAAATATTAAAATATGTTGACTGTCTATTTTATGCCTAACGTTTACTAAAGAGATCATCAGATCATCAGAAAAACTATGTTAGGGAGAATAAACTATCCAAGATCTTAAAGGCAGGAAGTAGAAGAGCAAAGTCCATATCATTTACAACATACTGTCTTCTAATAAAGCTTCAATTACCTGGAACTAACTCTTTTCTATGGCCATCGCATTCTGTGCCTTTGTCAGCCTTGAACCTGATATTCTATTTGTATGTATTGGGCAGGATAGATAGACTAGGCTTTGTAACAAATAAGCCCAGAATCTTAATGGCTTAAAATAGTAATATTTATTTATTATTCATGCTACATATCAGTCTGGGTTGGCTGGGGAAATCTTCTCCACTGTTTCCTCACTCCAGGGCCCAGCTGTTCTCTCTTATTTTCTATATGCTATCACTTGTTACTGATATAGAAGGAAAAAACACACACAGAGTTAAAGCTCACACACTGGCTCTTAAATTTCCATCCAGAAAGTACAAATGTCATACGAGTGTTACTTGTCACATTTCATTGGCCCGCATAAGCCTCATGATCTCACCGAACTTCATGTTATTTTGAAACTATAATCTTTCCATGTACCTGGAAGGAGAGTAAGAATATTATGTGATCAGCCCTGATGACTGTCATGGCATATTAACTCAATTTTCCCATTTTTCTTCAGAGAAAGACATGTTTTGGTTTGAAAGAGGCTACTTCCTCTTTGTTCCTTTGGAGTTTTGACACAGAGCTTCATTTCTTCTGATGTGTCAGTATGGTACTGAAAGCTAAAAATAAGAATTTGATGTTGAATTTAAGATAAGTGCTTTTGCTTCTTTTTACTGTAAAGGAATTAAAAGAGTCTACTCACATTAATTTTATACAGCTTAAAATCCTAAACACTGTAGTGATTTAATCTATAAAATTGTATCTCTCCCTCCCTCGATCTCTCTCTTTCTATTTCTCCATTTTTTCCATTCTCTGATACATGCAATTTTTTTTCTTATCTTTAGGTATTCAGGCATGATATACCTTATTTAATTTTATATCAAATATGATGACACTAAACTTTTGATTGAATATGCTATAGAAAGTGAGGGCAAAGACTTGTTCAAAATCTCAATCCCATTTTGAGGCATACCTCTGGACTTCTCAAGGAACTCTCAATCTTGGTAACTGAATAAAAGTCTCAGAGTTTGACCTTAAAATGCTGACCTTGGCTTTGCACTGAGAAATAGTAAAGCGATTAAGTTGTTCTTGCCCAGTTGAGGCAAGATGTTTAGGCACTGTTTATAGGAACTAAGTGCCATGGATACTTGATTGGCTTCTTGGTAAATTAGACTTATTATTATTTTTTAGATCTCTTCCAGCTGAGTGATTTTATTAATTGAGCATAATGATCATCTCTCTCTGTTCTTTTCCAGAATTTTTAACTGTAAAATTACCTTGAATCTATTCTAAGGGTTGCCCAATTCTAATTCCATATAGATAAAGACACTTGATGATTCCATCAAATGCTGAAGAACCTGGATTTGTCACAAATCATAATCGTTTAAGTAGTGTAAATAAATGATGGCTATAATTCATGTCATTATAATTCTTGAGAGTAATAGCTAGACTAAAACTAGAGAACGCAAAGTGGTATCTCTTCTAATGTCAATGATCTTAGGAGAGCACATACTATTTCCATGGAAGGTCTGGTATGCCTCAAAGTGATCAAGTGCCCAGAACCTAACATCTCCCACTAAAAGCCATTCAGAGACTAAACTATAACTCAGAGACATTAGATGGATATAGACTTATTTTCTGAAAGACTCCTTTTCTTTAATAAAAAGTGTAATTCTTTTTCTCTTGAACCACCTTTTTCACATCTACTGAACAATTGCTTGATTTCCTGGGTTATGGACCCTTGACTATGGAGAATAGTGCTTATATTCTGGTAGTTTATAAATGTTTTTTTCTTTTAAATATTTCTAGAGCATAAATCACAAATAGTAAGGAAAGTATTTCTGCTTATATTCCATATAATATTTACTAAATAGAACTCATCATAATCATCACATCATCAATTAGTATTTTGAAACACATTTGTGAAAAATGAGACTCCTTTACTAAAATGCTTAGCATCATACACAAAGAGGCAAAATAGTTTACAGTAACTAATTTATTTATTGTGTACACTTTCATTGAGCTAGGCCTTATCTAAGCCTTGGCACTTTGACAAACGATGCACCTTGTATCACTTTTCTGGAATTCTGGACATGTGAGTTTTCCAACTAGTGGTAGCTATGCTAGAGTAGACGGAAAGATTTCAAGCACACAGGGGATGTGCTCAGGTTAGCTGGTGTCAGAAGGGCTATTGGGCTGGACAAGGGCAATGATTTTACTGGTAGATGTAGAAAAGTGGCACAGGACGAGAATGGGCCAAGGGCTGAACTCAATCTTCATTTGTTCCAAAAGTTCATTTTAGCCTAGACTTCTTTTGGGGGATGGATAATAAAAACAGGTTTGGTTTGTTTGTTTGTTTGCTTGGTTTTTAATCTTTTCTTTTTTTGTGTGGTTTCGTGATGATGGTGGTGGTAGTGGT
Organism: Eubalaena glacialis; assembly: GCF_028564815.1. Lineage (NCBI taxonomy): Eukaryota > Metazoa > Chordata > Mammalia > Artiodactyla > Balaenidae > Eubalaena > Eubalaena glacialis. The sequence continues at coordinate 11,226,261 of NC_083719.1, read as the reverse complement.
GTGTTCCTATGGACCACAAGAACTATCACCTCCACTGCTTTATATTGGTGGGATTTGCGGCACAGTTCCTTAAAGACAGCCCAGATCAAACATCTGCAGTTCAGGGCAGTCACCACCAGGTGGCAGATTGCGTTCATTAGGGATAAAATCCTGGCAAATTCCTGCCCTTTAAATGACAGTTCACAAATTCTTCCTTAAAGTAGGTCATTACAGAGTGCTTCTAACGCTTTGCCTCTGTAAGTGTTAACAGTTTTACTAGAAAATAGCTCGCATTGATTTGTAACTGGGATATTTGGAAACAGTTATATTTCTAGACTGGTTGTCTTTCTAATAAAATTTCTCTAGTTTTGTCTCTATCTATTCTTGCCAGTACTTGCATCCTTAGTTTTGTCTCTAAGTCTTTAGTCCCAAATTTTGTTCAACATCACTAATTATTAGAGAAATACAAATCAAAACTACAATGAGGTATCACCTCACACCTGTCAGAATGGCCATCATTAAAAAATCTACAAACAATAGATGTGGAGAGGGTGTGGAGAAAAGGGAACCCTCTTGCACTCTTGGTGGGAATGTAAATTGATATAGAACAGTATGGAGGTTCCTTAAAAAACTAAAAATAGAACCACCATATGACCCAGCAATCCCACTACAGGGCATCTACCCAGAGAATACCGCAATTCAAAAAAACACATGCACCCCAATGTTCATTGCAGCACTATTTACAATAGCCAGGTCATGGAAGCAACCTAAATGTCCATCAACAGAGGAATGGATAAAGAAGATGTGGTACATATATACAATGGAATATTACTCAGCCATAAAAAGGAAGAAAATTGGGTCATTTGTAGAGATGTGGATGGACATAGAGACTGTCATACAGAGTGAAGTAAGTTGGAAAGAGAAAAACGAATATCATATATTAACTCAATGTGGAATCTAGAAAAATGGTATAGATGAGCTTATTTGCAAAGCAGAAATAGAGACACAGACGTAGAGAACAAATGTATGGACACCAAGCGGGGAAAGGGAGGTGGGATGAACTGGGAGATTGAGATTGACATATATACATTATTGATACTATGTATAAAATAGATAACTAATGAGAACCTACTGTATAGCTCAGGGAACTCTACTCAGTGCTCTGTGATGACCTAAACAGGAAGGACATCCAAAAACGAGGGGATATATGTATACGTATAGCTGATTCACTTTGCTGTACAGTAGAAACTAACACAACATTGTAAAGCTACTATACTCCAATAAAAATCAGTTAAAAAAAAACAAATTTATCATTTACTGGCCTCAGCTAAATCTCCAAAGTACAGTGGGTTGTGTTTTCTTATTTCTTTGCCAATTAGAAAGTTTTATTTTTTTCTATTCAATTTCAAACAGAAAGCTTGAGTTTATTCACTCATTCAAACACTTATGAAATGTCTACTGTATACCAGTGAGGCTTCGTACACAGTATTAGGAACACACAGAGAAATAAATAGGGACTTTTACAGCCTACTGATGATGACAGCTAGGCTCACAATTGGAATGTCAAAGAATAGGGGCAGGGGATCAAGGATGGCTTCGGAAGATTTTCTCTGACTAGGATACTATTTATATAAATGGTCAAATTACTTTGTTAGTCAATTCCTTTTATGTATTTGATTCTTCTTGCTCCGAAAGATACCTAAGTGTCAAAGGAAGATCCTGGCATACAACTTTGTAAACATAGGACGTCAAGTTAAATCAGTTATGGATCTTATGCTAGAGTATACTATTCTCCAATTAATGATTAAGGTGTTGTGATAATGAAATTCTGGAATTAGTGTGATAGGAATAACTTAGCTTTAAAAATTTTCAGGAATAACATTGGCATTTCTTGTAAATTTTACATAAATCCATGTTTCCAGTTATATTGCCTTCACCATGATCCATGTCAAAAACACTCATCACATTATTATTTCTTCCATTTATTTTACCACATTTAGGGTTATAGCATTTGGATGAATGCCAAAGTCTATACAGAACTTATGAGTTAACACTTAGGTCATTTCAATTTTAAATTCCCAACTCTACTGTTGAAAATAAATAACTCAGTGAAGAACAAGAGGTACTGGAAAATCAGTTGTATAGACCCAAATCATGATAAATGGCACAAATGATGTACAATTATACCTTTTCTCTGTTGCTGAAAAGCACCCTTCAAAATTTACTGGGAAAATACTTTAGTGAAAGAGTGCTAGTAAAATGATTAAAATAATTTCACACATATTTAAAAAAGACTCTCAAATCTCATGTTGCTTACATGTGGTTCTGTGATGATCACTGTAACATGAAGAATGCTGACAGTTAGATGGGAATGTTTTAAAATGTGAAATTGATTTCGAACATCTATATATATCTGCTACTATCTGGTAATGTCAGAAAAGCGTCCAAGTAGCTAAAGGACCATTGGGACTTCATTGCCACTATGGTGTCTATGCTTTTTCATAGATTAAAACAAATGTCAGTCTTGTGTGTGTACAGCAAAGGACTCCAGGTGGCTTTGGCCTCAGGATAAAGATGTGAGGTATGAAGCATAAACAATAAGAGGGTTCTACTTAATCCTTTAAGATCTGTCGGTTCCCATCTATTGAGGGATGACAAATATCTTTTTGTCCTAGGGCAGTTGATTTAATACATTCTCGCTGAGTCCAAATTGTTGTCAAGAAGAGGGTTTCATTATTTGATGAGGTGAAGTGAAGTCTATTATGAGGTGTCGTAAAAGGTTCCAAAAGTGCATTTTATTTATCTGAACGTTGCAAATGATTTGGTTCTCCTCAGCTCAGCCTTTCTGTGACTGCTGCAGTAAGAGATCTGTTGGTAAAGAGAGAAGAAAAAGCAGGATTCACAAGTATTAAGGATTTTCATAAAATGTCCACAGTCTTGACGTCTGCTTGAACAGTTTCTTAGATTAAGTAAAGGGCATGGCAAATGAACATCAAAGCAATTAATTTTCTGGACCCTTTGTTGGCTAGAGGTAGTTAAAGCAAGATATTGGGAAAACTTTTAACAGCTTCTGGTGATTCTGGTTCATCCACAGCCCACCATTCGGGCTTCATGACAAATTATCTGATTTTTCTAACTATATCCTTGATCTTTGTTCGACTTTTCCAACCAGATTTTAGGCTTGCCTTATCACATTTTGTGCTTTTCCATGGTGCCCAACATATAGTACACACTTAATAAATATCTCATAATCAATTGTTTTATGAGTACAACGGGCTCTTGGTTCTATCCTATCAAAGTGGAAGACTCAGGCAGGGGTCCAATAGCTGGCCTTCAACAATCAGAAGGTATTATCCTCTGGAATGGTCACTGGAATGTAGAGAGCAGGGGGAGGTAGGCACCAGTCCTGAATGCATAGACGTGTTGGGGCTTGGAATACTGGATAAACAAAAAGAAATCTGAGAGAGAATGTGTTTACCTTGGGAGAAGAGAATCCCTGATGGATACTGATGTCAGTCCTCCGTGGGTGAAGCTAGTGGACCTGTCCATCCAGACCCATGGCTATCCGTCCTCACATGGCATAATAATCAGTCTTTCTGGTGTGGACAGAAAAGGCTTAGGAATCTGCTCTCTTCCTCAAATATTGACAGGCCTGGGGATTTGCTGATGGACACACCAGAGGACTGAGTCCTTTGAGGATCCAGCACAGCTGTTTTCAGGGCTTTGGGCTCCACTGTGCAGAGCCAATCTACGGAGGATCGCGGAGTGACGCTGCTTGAGGATGTACTGTCTATTCTACACCCCGTGCCACCATCACACAAAGTTGGCGTCTTCTACACGTGGATAATCAGGAAAGGTGCTGTGCCTCAAAAAGTGAAAACCAAAACAAACCCACAGCCAGCCTTCCAGTTATTTATTTTCCTCACACGCTTAGACTGTGACCCACTCTGTAAAATGAAGCAGGGAAAATTGGGGTAATTACCTAGATTGCGCCAATCTAGGTAACCTAAAACAAAACATGCACACTTGAAACATTTGATAAAGACCCAGAGGATATATATTTCAGCTTCTGTTGCCAATATTCTGATTTCTCTAGAATGCCATCAATTTCCTTTTTAGTTTTTATTTTTAAAGATGGTACTAAGTTGTAATCATACTGCTTGAGGGACACAAGGCAGTGAACTCTTGGGTGAGCTCACAATTCCCCTGATCGTGGGTTCTCACTCAGACTCTGATTGGATAGATTCACCTGCTTTTTATTTTAGAAAATATTATACTTGATTATTAAGACTTTTTATCATACCTTTATCTTAGAATTTAGAACCTTCTCAAGTTAATAATACAGGTGAGCCTTGCACAACACGGGGGTTATGGGCACCCACCCTCCCAGCAGTGGAAGATCCCAGTATAATGTATAGTCCGTTCTTCTTACATTGGCTCTTCCTTATCCACAGCTCCACATCCACAGATTCAAAAATCCCCAAATAAGGGGACCTGGGCAGTTCAAACCCTTGTTGTTCAAGGATCAACTGTACATTAGTAGTACTTTTATCACATATATGGTGTTTTACCTACACGTGGTAAGCAGAAGAATTAATGTATGTGCATTACTCCTCTGATTACTTGAACCTTATTCAACTGGTGAGTCAAGCATAGTTCTTAAGTCTTGTAAACTGTCATATCTCCTCTTTGTACCTGCTAACAAGAAACATTGGACTTTCTGAATGCTATTTATGTTCATTTTATTTGAAAGAGAATTCAGGGTTTGGATACATATACTCACAGACTGTGGAACCATGATACTCAAGTAGCTCAATCAAGTTTATTTCCCTCAGGAAAGTTTAAATTGGGTTAAAATATTTGAGAACTCTGTGTTCACTTTATCAAATACCTAGAGTAGGGGTCAGCGAACTACACCCTTGGGACAAATCTGGCTTGCTGTGTGTTTTTGTTAATAAAATTTCATGTGATTACAGCTATGCCTATTTGTGTTGTCCATGGATGCTTTCATGCTACAATGACAGAGTTCAGAATTTGGGATAGAAAGTATATGGCTTACAAAGACTAAAGTATTACCTAGCTGGCTGGCTGCAGAAAAAGTGTACCAGCTCCTGAACCAGATGATTAATTAAACTTCAGCAAAATCTCAGACTTTTTGAATAGCATGAATACAATATTCAGGTTTTTAACTGAATATAGATTGAAGATATAGTTTTATCTTTATTTGGACTACAAGACATAATTGGAAAAATCTGTGAATCACTGATTCATTTCATCTAGACAATCAATAATATTTCTATAATATAGGCATTTAATTTAAAAAGCTAACCTTATAGGGAACTCACAGCTCACTACAATCGCCAACCACTGATCTATACCTTTAATCTGTACTTTTAAATTTAAGCACCTGACCAGTCCTATCAGGTAGTACTAGTGTTATCCTTTACACAAGAGGAGACAGAGGTTCGAGAAGGTATAGAACTTGGGGATATTCACATAGTATCGGCAGAGCTGGATTTAAACTCAGGAAATATTGCTCCAGAATCCACGTTCTTAACTCTCACATGCCATCTATGTAGCAACAGCAATAAAAAGTTTCCTAGTGGAATTTTAATGCATAAGTCCATTATTATTGCCAACTATATGTGTTAATGTAAGGTTATATTTGTATTTGTTGCCATATAGCATATTATTTTTATTATTATATATTCTCCTTATTAATTTTACTTATATGTAGCCCATGACTAATACTTTTATGGTCTATGTTTAAAAAAGAGGTCCTGTCTATACCTGTAACTATGGAAAATAGTTGCTAGAATGAGTTTTAACTTCTCTAATAGTTTGAAAATACTGTAATCTTTGACACAAATAGAGAATAGTTAACTATGTAAATATCCATGAACATTTTGCTGAAGATAGTTTCAATGTCTTCCTTTTGAGACAAGGGTGAAATAAAAGAAAGGGAATCCTGGCTGAGAAAATGAAGTAAAAAACTACAATTAAATAAAATTATAGGTAGGACTTTATGTAATCATCTCACTGAAAATTATAGGGTTTCTCCATCTTCTGTAAAGAAATGTTTTACCAGAAATGTTTCTCCAACTTCTCTTTAGTAGTATATTAACAGTTATACAGTGATGCTGTGATCCAGAATTGAAATAATTATGGTGTAAATTTAGGCTAAAAATACGCATTCCCCTCAGGTATTTGGTTAAGTATGGAAAAAGTAATGTGTAAAATTTAAAGACTTCAGACCCCTTTTTCACTTGGCGGCCTGTCTTTAGAATATGAAATTTTTTTTTCCAGGTTAGTATGAGGAATTGGTATCATTCTTTCTGAAGTCTAGTGACTATGTCATAGTGAGCGTGCCATGGCACTTCTACACATTTCAAACTGAAATATTTTAAACTACTGAAATTGTGAAATAAGTAGGCAATTGACAGTAGGAAACTAGTTTTTAGAAGTTTTCTGGCAAAGCAATGAGTTTTAAAAAATAATCTGTATACCTAGTCTGAGTGGATGGAAGTTCAAAATAACATATATTAGTCTCTCCTTTCTCTCTTGAAACTTCACCACAAAAAACGTCTATTGAACACTCTTCTGTACTGTATACATAATTATACAATTATTTATAGATCAAAGTCTTTAAACAACATAGAAAACAAGAAATTTTAGTATTAGAGGAGGTAACCCAGGTCGTTCCCATTGGTCCCTCTTGAGTCCATCCAAAGACTAGCACATCCTTCTCGCATTTTGGTAGTTTCCACATGCATTGTCAATCCCAACATGGAATCACAAAGTAGTACACTTTTTAGCTTTCCAGGTCTGTAGAGGGCAAACAGGCAGCTTATTTTCCACAAATCAAGTGCGATTACCTGAGGAAACAGGAAGTACTGTGGGGTACATCCAATGTGCTGGACCAGGTGTTCAGGGTGGTGGTGGCAGCTGACTGGCAGTGGCATTATTTGGGGTTTTGTAGCATGGCAGTATGTTTGCCTGCCTAGAACATTTTTCTCAGCCATCCATCAGTTCTGTGAGTTCTCAGTATCTCTTATTAAATCTATTCCTTTCAGAACTAATTTGAGTGAATTCTGTATGCATGTGTATAGGGCAGGCTTAGCACTCCCAAATAAAAAAAAAGAACTAATTAAAAGTTGGGAATCAAAGCAGTGTGGAAGTTCCTCAGAGAACTAAAAATAGAATTACCATATGATCCAGCAATCCCACTCCTGGGCATATACTCAGACAAAACTATAATTCGAAAAGGTACATGTGCCCTTATGTTCATAGCAACACTATTCACAATAACCAAAACATGGAAACAACCTAAACATCCATCAACAGAGGAATGGATAAAGAAGATGTGGTACATATATAAATGGAATATTACTCAGCCAATAAAAAAAGAATGAAATAATGCCATTTGCAGCAACATGGATGCAACTAGAGATTATCATACTAAGTGAAGTAAGTCAGAGAGAGAAAGACAAATCTTGTATGATATCACTTATATGCAGAATCTAAAATATGACACAAATGCACCTATCCATGAAACACAAACAGAATCACAGACATAGAGAACAGGCTGGTGGTTGCCAAGGGGGAGGGGTTTGGGAAGGGATGGAGTGGGAGATTGGGTTAAGCAGATGTAAGATTTTATATATAGAATGGATAAACCACAAGGTCTTACTGTATAGCACAGAGAACTATATTCAATATCCTATGATAGGGAAGCAGCCGCATAGCACTGCTATGGGAGATCACCCTTGTGACCACCTAGAGGGGTGGGATAGGGAGGGTGGGAGGGAGACGCAAGAGGGAGGGGATATGGGGATACAGGTATGCGTATAGCTGATTCACTTTGTTATACAGCAGAAACTAACACAACATTGTAAAGCAGTTATACTCCAATAAAGATGTTAAAAAAAAAAAGCCTGTGATAAACTGTAATGGAAAAGAATATGAAAAAAGAATGTATATATATGTATAACTGAATCGCTTTGCTGTACACAGTAATTAACACAACATTATAAATCAACTATACTTCAATAAAAAAATAAAATATTTGGAAAGTTGAAAAAAAAAGTTGGGAATCAAATTCTGGACCACGGTCCAAAGTACTGAGAGCAAGTTCAAAGTGAGTCATAGTCAGGAGGACCAGATGAAGCCCCTATATATGTACTTGTAGCTCTGCTTTCTGCCCACACCAATAATATAGTTTCTCCTTCCTTTTTCTAACAACCCCATGCAAACCGCTTCATCTCATTGGGGTCATCACGCTATTGATCCATAGGTGTCTGAGTTTTAATCTTCCTGCCTCTCCTCATTCAGCTCAGATTCCATAGTCCCTCATCAGAGTTATGCTTTTGAATATGTTCCTCAATTTCTCGCCCGTTTTTCCCTTACCACCGCACAAAACTAGATCAATACAGTTGATTGTCTGCTTCATACTTAAAACTGTAGTTAAGAATTTCCAGAGGAAATGATAGTAAGTGTATTGATTTTTATTACTATGTCTTTATAATACCTTACCTTAGATAGGACAGAAGCCATCTATGTTTTTATAGTAAACTTACAAATTCACTTTGTATCATGACGGTTATATCTATTTTTCTCTGCCCTAACATCCCATTCATCTCACCTACTGCTGCCATATTGCAGCCAATTACTTATATGATGTTTTGTGGAATATAGATGCTACCAGGAAATAGCTCTCTCCTCCTCCCTTGGTCAGATCAAAATATATCTGTATGTCCTACCTTCTCACCCATCTTCTCTTTTTAGCCTGGATGTCTTCTCTTATGGAAACAAGTCCCTCCCTGAAAGACCAAGTCTCTTGCCTTCTGGCTTTTTCAAGGACTTTGCTCCTTTGGCTATTAGCATTTTGTTTTGCACCGTCAGCCTCTCCTTTTCTACAGGATCTTTCATATCATAAACACCTTGTTTCTAACTTTCACAAAAGTCTCTTGATCTTCATTTATTCCTTCAGTGTCTGTGCCATTGCTTGACTATACCCAGAGCCATTTTTCTCCAATGAATTATCTCTATTTACCCATGAAACAGGCTACATGAGTATCTCCCTAGAACACAGGGGCAGAGAGTGAAGCCAGACCACATGACAAGCTGGTTCGGAGAACCTGAAAACCATCAGTGACCAGGATTTTTTTCTGTCGATATCTTGTTTTGTGTAGTCTTTTATGTCTGTTTCTTTCTTTACATATGTTTAAATTTTTCTTCTCTCTATCAAACAACAATGAGGTACAGAGAAGACTTTTGGAAATATTTTTTTCTGTTAAAATAGGTAAAACTCTTGGCCTGGACTTTTTAAAGAAAACCCACATTGTAGGTGAACAATATGCCTTAAGGTTTCTGGAATAGGATCTGTGTGTTTCCTTTGAAGGTGTCTCTAGGCAGAGACTGGCCAGATGGGGGCCCAGGTTTTATTACAGTTATTTATGTCTTCAAAAGACTAGCTTTTACTTACCATTTTTTAGAGCTCACTTTTCATAGATTTTCATAGAGAATATAATATAAGCAAGCACCCTAAAGGCTCAGAGGGAAATATACAGGATATTTTATTGAAATGAGACATAAAACATAGTGCTCAGTTACAAAGATTTTTATCAGCAAGATGATAGTTAGATGGAAACATTCCACAAAGATAGCCTGATCATCCTGCATTTAACACCTTACCTCCAAATTGACTTTGCTTATTGCTGATAAGTATCCTTTAATAGATCCTTTAGTGTTATGTTAAATACATAGACTCTGCATCTGGAAAATACGTGGCTTCAAATTCTTGCCTTGCCACTGCGCTCTAGAGCCCATGAGCCACAACTATGGAGCCCACGTGCCACAACTACTGAAGCCCACGCGCCTAGAGCCCGTGCTCCACAACAAGAGAAGCCACGACAATGAGAAGCCCGTGCACAGCAATGAAGACCTAACACAGCCATAAATAAATGAATAAATAAATAAATTTATAACTATATTGTTTTGGGAAAGTTACTTAACTCACTTATACCTCCCTTTATTCATCAGTGAAAGGGAACTATACGGGAATTATTTACCTCTAGAAGAACAGTTACTGATTACTAATATCATTTGTCATTGTATATCTGAAAATACTACTATACCCTCACTATTAAATCACAGTTTGTTTTCATATAAAATTCTAGGTTAAGAGACTATTTCCCTCAGAATTTTGAAGACAATATTATATACTTTTCTTTGTTGCTAACAAAAAGTCTGCCAATAGTCAGCAGGAAATAAGTCTTTTTTTCTCTGGTGGATTTTATGATTTTCATTCTCTTTTTAAAAATACATACGTTATATTATTTAATATGACGGTAAGATTAATTACATATATATATTGCTGTCCTTTCTTCTTGTGGTAAGAATGCATAACATGAGATCTACCCTCTTAACAAATTCTTAAGTGCAAAATACTGGGTTGTTAATTACAGGCATTAGGTTTATAGCAGACTTCTAGAACTTGTTCAGTTTTGCGTAACTGAAACTTTATACCTGTTGAACAACTCTCAGTTTCCCCCTCTTCCCAGCCCCTGGCAACTACTATTCTACTCTCTATTTTTTTGACTATTTTAGATTCTTCAGATAAGTGAGATCACACAGTATTTGCCCTTTTGTGACTGGCCTTCTTCACTCAGCATAATGTCCTTCACGTTTACCCGTGTCACAAATGGTAGGGTTTCAGCCTTTTATAAGGCTTAACACTAATACTCCATTATATGTCTATAATACATTTTCTTTATCCATTTCAAATGTCAGTGGAAATTTGGTTTGTTTCTGTATCTTGGCTATTGTGAATAATGTTGAAGTGAACATGAGAATGCAGATATTTCTTCAAGATCCTAATTGCAGTTCTTTGGAAATATACCCAGAAGTGAATTTGCTGAATCATATGGTAGTTCTATTGTTAATTTTTTGATGAACTCCCATAGTGTTTTTCCACAGGCTTTAACAAGGATCTTCATTCTTTATTGCATGGTATTTAATAAAGGTGTTATAGAAAGCATAATTATTTATGTTTTCTCCCATTTCTAAAGCCCTACTATCTGCCAAAGGATTTGCTAAGTGCCAATTACAAAAAGATGAATGAAATTAAATTTAATTACTAATATCCTGTTATATCTTGTATTCTGGATTATGTCAAAGTCTGTGGTTCTGTCTCAAATGTATCAATTGTAAAGTTTCAAGGACCAGCCTTATTGACTTCTGAGTGACTTAAAATTTTTGATGTGATGTTATATGTAAGTGAGATGAGTGGTTTATTGAATTCAGTAAGCCTAAATACGTGATTGTTAGTTTAGGATAATATTTCAACATATGTTCGAAATGTAATGAAGGTTTGTTTACAGCCCAACAAAGCTTAGGTAGGAATATATGGAAATGCAGAAAAGTAAGCAAACTCTGTTAGGCATGAAATATATTATTTTCTCCTCTGACCCTTATCTGAGATTCACACAAAGGAGTAACAATTTATAAAGTATGTGTAATGAATCTTGTTGGACATTACATTGGCAAATTCAGAAGCAAACAATAATTATGAAAGGATAAATAAATATGTAAATTGATCAATTGGTTTAGCATAAAAAGCACTTGAATTATTGGAGGTTGGTATAGCAATATGTAGAATAATTCTTTCAATCCCAAAATATTTTGGTTAGTGAAATGAAGAAATAAATCATTCCATATTAAAGAATATACAGTAATTTTCTTCTATTCTCAAGGAAAAATAACAAAAATATATATCACAAGCATGACAATAAAGTTTCCCTAGAAAGGGATCATTTTTCAGCGACTAAAACTGTAATTTATTTTTAAAAATCCACTAGGCACATTGAGAGTAAAAATGTAGGAGACAATCATGATAGATGGTTATGGATGTGCCTCCCATTAGATCTGTATTTGAAATAACCTAGATAAAGGTGTACATTTTTCTCCCTAATATTATTTAGTTTTATATTTTCACTTTACCTCTTGTTTGTTACAACAATGTGTATGTTCAAGGGGGATGATTTGTATCCAGGTTTCGATGTGAAAAGGTTATACATTTTCTATTTTTACTATGTTAAAAGTAGCAGCATGTCACCTAGCATGCAAAGAAAAAGGCAGCAGTGAGTTGGATGGGTAATGGCTGTGTCAATGCCCTCCAACTGAAAGACCACCATGAACTCACCTGCAATTGAACAAGCTGGTTTATTACAAATTGAAGCAAGGGAGAACACACACCATGGGCAACTGTGGGGTGTCTCAACAAGAAAGTTTTAGATGGATTTGGGCTTGAGTTAGATGATCCTTGAGAGGGTTTAAGCAAGTAGGGCTTTGCTATGGATTGGATGCTGTCATGAGGTGAGGGTACTACTGTGATTTGGTATCTTAATAAACTTTATCTAGAAGAAAGGAAAGTTAGACTGAAACTTACATGTAATTGATAAAAAGCAACAGCCAGTATAAGGAGGTGTTTGGTCATTTTTGTCATTTGGACAACATCCATTTTTTGTTTGTGTGCAGACATGATTATGGAGGGATCACATTTTTTTCTTGATTCATTATGGTCACAAAGTGGCTTTGTATGACATTGATATTCTGTGAAATTGTTAATGTTCAAGAGGAGAACGCCAACACCTAGCAGTGGATCCCAGACCAGCTTGCAGAACACCAAGACCTGCCTGATATCTCTATCTATCTATCTATCTATCTATCTATCTATCTATCTATCTATCTATCTATCTATCATCTATTTATCTATATCTATCCATCCATCCAACTTTTTTAGATAACCATAGGTATGGGTAGTCATAGATCATTTTCCAACTTAATTCAATTTCTTTTTAAAATTTCTACTACACTAGAAATTCTTAACTTATAATGTCTTTACCTCCTTCACTTAGAGGTAGATTTTCAGAAAGCATGAGTTTGGAATAACGAAGAGATTGCTCAGTGAAGATTACTTTCAAATTTCCGTTAGACATTAAGGCAATGAGTAATCAGGATCTAAGTTTAGTAGATTAAAGATTACACAGAGGTGTTGACCAGTGGGTTCTTAATAAATTCTTGGCTGACATTTGGTTAGCATTGAGTAGTTTTATATAGACAATGATTTTAAGAAAAATCTGTCAAGTTATTGGAGGTGATAGAAACTGTCTAGACCTGAGAATTCAAAGGCAGAAGCAAAAGTTATAGGGGGCCACTGAGCTTGACCATCCCCTAGCCCAGCCTTTCCTACTGATAACTCATCACTGCGTCTATCATGACTATATGATCTGTGAGTCAAAGACTCATGATTTAAAAGGAAGACCTGTATCCCTAGGTAACTATCATCTCTATAGTTGGAAACTTCTAGAAAATAGTGTATCATGAGAAGGAATAGTGACTTCGCTGCTTTCTGGAAAATAGTTTATTACTCTCCCTACACACTCCCACCCGTCAACCAGGGACCATCATAGAACAATGCTAACTTTCTCTTGTTCAGGTAGCCAGGGCTTAAGAGGATTAAGTTTTCTAATTTTGCTATAAATGTAACACATTTGTGCATTTTGTTTTTTCAGTCTTGGCACCAAGGACTTTTGATCACTCTTTAATAATAACAACCATGTTTATGCATTGTTCATAAAAGGGTGGCTTTGTAGAGCAGACCCTTCTCCTAGACAGTCTAGATCAGCTTTAGAATGGAGTTATTTCTTTTTGATGAAAAAGAACAGTGAAAATCAACTTCCATAACATTTAGATTTCTAAAATACATATTTAAAGCAAAACTGTGTACGTGAAATTCGGTTCCCCATTAGACTATATTGGAGTGAATGCATTCCTCAGAACTCAGCAAGTGTGAGTGGGTATAGGGAAGGATAAACAAAAAATTCAATTAAAACTTAATGAGATCTACATTTTGTTTGTCTTTTTAACTCAGCTCTTGTATTACAGTTACAATTATTGTAAAACTTATGTTACCTTCAAACTGGAACTGAGGTCCCAATTTGAGATTCACTGACTATAATCAGAACATTCAAATGAAGTCAGTACAGTATTCAAGTTTTGGATTAGTTTGAGAATACTTGCTAATTTGGAGAACTTTTAAAACAGTCACATTATGAAAGTTATAATCAAGATACAAAATCTAAAGTCAAGGATATCTGGGGATATATGTATATGTATAGCTGATTCACTTTGTTATAAAGCAGAAAGTAACACACCATTGTAAAGCAATTATACTCCAGTAAAGATGTTAAAAAATTAAAAAAAAAAAAAGTCAAGGATAATCATCCTTTACTAGAGAAATGTCAAACATGAGATGAGTGATTTCCATACTAACTTCTCTTCTTCCTTGACATTTAACCTTGAATAAACACTCTTATACATATGTTTAAAAGTTTTCTGAGTAATTGAGGTACTCTCAGTGAGAAGTACAGTTTGTACTCTATTGTATTTTCCAGCTGGGCTGCCTGCTCAGGTATTGTCTCTCAAGTTTTGCACCAAAATGGAATCTCTGGATGTTTTAATAAGTTAAGAGAGAAAAATGTGACCAGGAACATTTGGATATGGGTAAATTTGGTTAGAAGACCAAAAGAAACAGAAGCAGACTCAATTTATTTCATGTTTGTTTCTTTTAAAATTATTCCTTTTTTATTGTATTTTCCAATATTTTTGATTCAGTAGGGAAATACATATATGAAATCCTGGTTTTAGATTATCAACATGTTGGATACTCATGAGCCTTCCATCTATACCAAGAACTAAAATATGCCCAGTGTTTGAAGGAGGTCTTGGTTATTCAGGCCAGACAAGACTGAAGCTTTTAAGTAAAAGGAAACTAAATAAAGGCTCAGAAAACAAAAAGAAAGAAATGTTGACTGACTTTCTAGGCAAAATTAATACTATTACGTCAACAGATAAGAACACACCTATATTTGTCATTTGAAGGGCTGTCTAGCCATGAAAGCAACATTTTAAAGATGTTAAGAATATGCATATTTTTCACAGATATATCTATTTTATCCTTTAAAATTCACACTTCATTATTTGTAACAATACTATAGTCAGCAGAGTAATCTATGCTCTCTTGCACTAATAAATATTTGTGAAGATGGAATGTAACAATTAGCCAATAAGCAAATGAATTCCAACATAATTCACTCATTATCAGTCTCTGGATATGAATTTCTGAGACTTTGACTTGCCTAAAATTTCTCTGGTGTTAGTTTTTCTTTGTGGTTTCATAGTTCATATATTGCCATCATTGGAGTGCAGTCTAAGGTTTATTTTCTATTAAACTTTTGGGTGCATTGTATTTTCCCCTTTTTGTTAAACAAATCAATACTTCCTTGGATGTAGGGTATTGATATTCTGGTTCACCTACTGTCAGTGACCTATATTTCAGATGGTTGGTATCTTTACCCATTTGAAAACTGCCACACATTTATCAGTCAAAACAAAACAAGCAGATACAAGCACAAATATTAAAGGTAATAGCTTCCTTTCTCTTTGGAAGAAGCATTATTTTCCCATTACTCCCCGATGGATTCTTTTCTAGGCATATTTACTTCAATTTCTGTTATTGATTACAGCCTTTATGAGCAGCTTACCCATATGTCTGTATGATCAGCTTCATTAGCTGTTGCATTCCTAGTTCTCTGTACGCTTCTATATGAATAACTATTATCTAGGAATTTCTCTGAAGGGTGCTGATAACAGCTGTGAAATATGTCCCAGAGATTTCAAAGTTCAAATGAATTTGGGTCTTTCACCTCTGCCCAATACTTTGCTTGTACATTTTCTATACTACCTACTTCCTTGTCTCATTTCGTGTAGTTAGTTTTATATTTTTCTGGCTATCCCAATTAAATTGCAAACTTACACTCTGGGTCAAACGTTGTTTATTTCTGTATCACCTAAATTGCCTAGACAGTGACTGGCATTTGGGCATTTATCAACAAAGGTTGAATGGATAAATTACTGTTTTTCTTCTATATAATGAGGTTTGTTTCTATGTAATGAAGTTTGTTAAAGCAAAGACCTAGTGTCCTGTCATGTGCTATCTGTCTCCCCATAGTATCCTGTGCATTGTGGCCAATAAGTAAATATCTAATGACTCAAATTGGGAAACTTTACAGTGATCTGGCTTTCTAAATGAGTGGTTATTAATTTCTGCTTTTGAGAAGTAAGTTCTTTCCTCCAAAATATGTTTTCCTTGTCTGATATGAATAATAAACTTGAAATTGAAGGCTTATAAGACCATGAGATTGTCCTTAAAACACAAAACTTCAAGTAATAGAAGTCCCTTAAATCTGTAACCAGCTAATGTCTATTGGAGCTATCATAGGGACTAAATTTGGCATTTTCTTGACATTCTATTTGTCCAGTTTTGCCAAGAAAGGGCAGGAGGGGATCAAAAACTGGTATTTAATTCTGTCAAGACAGCTTTGGGGCAAAAGAGTGATATGAGTTATACATAAGAGGTTTTAAAACGGCTGAATGAGCTTAACCATTAGCAGAATGACTAATCAATACCAAATTTAGGGGAAGTTTCCTGGAAGTTAGCTGAGGACGTTGTCCCAGTACATGGTTTTCTTTAGGAACTAGGAATGCGTTCTCACAGCTGCTGGTAGTCTTGTCTACTGACTGCTCAGAGCTCAGTTCTTCTCTAGGAGCTGCCCTTAGCTGAAGGAGGCTGCTTTGCCCAAGTTATGTTCACTTCCTGGAGGCAACCTGTATCCAACGACTTGATATAGCAGCAGAAATTCATGGCATCTTTGCCTCAGTTGAAACAAGGCATGGGCCTTCCCAGCTCTAGTTTCCCATAATATCCAGTTGAGTCCTCTGCTGAAAGTTTTTCACAGTTCAATCTATCTGCCCAGTCCTACCCCGCTAACTGTTTTCTCCTTTATAAACCGCTTGCATGTAAACTTTAGAGACTCAGCATCTGTTTCCTGGACCTTATTAAGACAGTTGGTGCCAGTTATTGGCATAGGAAGGTGAATTTTATAATAGGGTTTTCAAGCTGGATTACCCAGTGATTGGCTGGCAGTGGAAATCTCATTCCTTCGGGAAGATGGAACACTGACGGGTCACGGCGTGTGATTGTGGTACGAACATTCAACTCTCATTGGGATGGAATAGTAGTGGAAGGGAATGTGCTGGTTGCAGGTGTGTGATGGGCTTGGAGGAAGTAGTAATTGTATGAAATAGGATGGCTATTGCTGAAGATCATCAATGCATTAAAGAAAGACAAAGGCTGAAGGTGAATAACTCCTACGTAAGACAAAACATGGAGGACAGAGAGCCATTGACTCTTAACTCCTGCAGTCGGAAGGCAGAAAAAGATGGGGATCTGGCTCAGGTCTTATTGATGAGAGTGGCAGAACTCCAGAGTTGGTTGAATCTTCAACATTTGTAGATCTGGTACGCCAAAGTCAGGACCTTGATTGTGGAAGAATGAGACCATTATACTTAGAATTAGAACATCTGGATTGATGTCTTCATAGGCTTGAGTCCCTAGATTCCCCTGAAACTTCTGCAGAAATATCCCACTCCTCCCTATGAGAGGTTAGCACTCTTCCCTATCTTCAAGACATTGCAGAGGCTTCTACCTTGGAAGATCACAGCAAGATCCAATTCCACCTTCTTTCCTGACCCAACTGGGAAAGAGCTGGACCTATAAAGGACAGAAAGGGACTATATGCCAAATTGTTGCAAGGCCTAAGCAATATGCTCCAGCAGGAGCAGAGAGAATGGATTTGGACTCAGATAGTGAAAGTGCTGGATCAAGAAGGATAGACAATAAAGTTGCATAAGGAACAGCTGTCAAATAGGATTAAACATTCTGATAATAGCAAATGCTGGGCTCCCTGATAGAGATGGAGGCGATAGGATACTGAAATGATAGAGGCCATATCACAGTGCTTATTCACCAGTTTTATGAAGGACATGACATTCATAATGAATAGCTAGGTAAGAATGGCATCTGGGAGACTTGACCCAAAAGAGCTCTGGATGTGCTTGATAGAACACAACATTCTCAGGAACAAAAGTATAATGTATGGGCAAACCACAAAGATAATATTCAGTCTATAACCAAAATAAATAAAGGCTAGATGATCAGGAGGCAGAGGGCAAGTACGTCAATGAAAAGCCATGATTCCTTGCACAATTTCTGGACCTAAGATAGTTCTCAGATATTGAACTTTTAGGCTGAAAGAAAATCTGGATCAAAATGAGGAAAATGTAGTAATGAATCTCCCAGTCTTTCCTCAAAGTGACCTACAGATTTTACTTATATAACCTTACACTAGGGAAAGGGAGAATACCCAGATATTTTGAGAATTATTAGGCAAAAGTCCATCTTGAAATTTTTATTTGGGAACCGTGAGATTCATCATGGATTCCCTTTTAGGGAGAGAGCATAAAGGAGCTAATAAATTGAACCCCGACCTAGTTCTGTTTCATAGAGGATCCACTGGGCTCACAGACTTACCCAGTGGTCATTTCTCCTTTCCTGTATGTCTGAATGGAATGAAGAATCACGGGGCCTATTGATAAGAGCTACCCAATTAGAAAATATCAGGAGAGTGTCTGAACTGCCAGTCTCTTGGGTAAGTTGATAAAATACAAGTGGTATTGCATTTGGGGGGACTATCAGAGAGTACTGTCAGTCTTAAAGACACAAAAGCTGCAGGGATGATGGCTCCCATGATATCTCCATTTAATTTACCAAGCTGGCACTAAAAAGCCAGACGGATCCTGGAGGAAGACATGTACCAATGTAACTCAATCAAGTCATAATGCTAACAGTGGCAAACAGGGTAATACTATAAAGCCTATTAGTAGAGCTGCAGTTACCTGCTATGTAACCATTGATATGGTGAATGCTTGCTTTTCACCTCCCTAAAGGAGGGTCAGAAGCAGTTTACCTTTACATGGGATTGGTAAGGGTTTACATTTATGGTCTTATCCTGGGCTATGGTACTGGCTTACACCCTGAGAAGGACATGTGGACAGGTACACAGAGCCCTTGGAGATGAAGCTCTGGTTCACCACACTTTATAAGTCCCCAAGGCCATTTGAGGCCCTAGAGAAGGATGTGGGAGGTAGGACATAGGGAGTAGAGGAGAGATGATGAGTACCTACTGTGGCCTTAAGACCAGCTGCAGTGGTAGTGGCTGTAGTTGACTCGCCAACCTTCCTTGTGTAAGTTTTCCTAGGAAAAATAAACCAACCAGAATCTCGGGGAAGCTATTTTCAGATGGGTGGAACTCACTATGGCTGGCTAGAGTGGGTACTGTGGTATGCTGAAGAGACCTCTGTAGAATGGTGCAAACATAGTCCCAGCTGGGGAGTGTCAACTCTGACTGTTCATGGGTAAGTCCCTGTCCAGAAATAGGCCAAAGAAGCTGCCTTTTTCAAGGGACCAGCCTGTATTCAAAGGCTGGTCAATACAGGGGTGGGAGGAACCTATGAAACTGCAGCCGTCTTGCTTCAACTGGGAAAATTCTGAAGGGTCTTGCAGATCCAGATCTCCACATACATCACCTGAAGACTTCAGTGCAAATGCCTCACAACTCAATTCTTCCAACTGCTCAGTCCTGCTTCCTTTACCTGTCACAGGTGCTTTTCCATAGATTACTTCTCAACAAACCTCCAGCACACAAATCTCAGTGTCTTGGGCTCTTTTTCCTGTGGAACATGACCTACAACAACACTAGTGGTGGAAATCAGTGCTGTGAGGGGAGTGTAAACCTCAGGGGCTGATAAAGGGCAAGAAGTGCATCTAGAACAGGAGAAGAAGGCATCTGAATCTGGCTCTTCTTGGAGAAGGGTCTATTGCAGGTCAGCTTTATTTTTGCTCTATCAATTCTTATTCTGGGACCCAGGCTGTGGGAACTATCTTTATGAGGTATTGACCATCTTGCAAAGAAAAGAGGTGATGGAGAACTGTTACTTGCTCTTCAAGATCCTTCCCTAAATGAGTATCTGTTACTTGCATTCAAATATCATTGTCCAAAACTTGTCACGTGACCATGCCTGAGTTCTACACCGTGGTGGTCCCTTGGGGAGTGGTGCCATGAAGTGGGGTATTGGAGATTGGTGAGCAGTGATTCAGCATCCTACAGGGACTAAAGCAGGAAAGACAAGACAGAGCCTGTGTAAGGAACCTGAGCCCAAGGGAGAGATGGCAACTCAGTGAAAAGGTAGGAACTATGGACAATGTGAGGGCTCTTGATTTTAGGTCTGAGGTTAAATTTTAAATTACATAGTATGCAGTATATGTCTTGGCTAAGAGCTAAAAGCATAAATTATGTAGCCTTGGCCAAATTCTTTAATATCTCTCAGCCTCAGAAATTGAAAATAAAGCTTAACATGCAGTGTTTTTGGAAAGATTAGATGATATCAGTCTTGTAAAATGATTAGGAATATGCCTGGTATCTACAGTATGTTCAATGGATGTTAGCTATTATTAAGCATGAGTAGTAAAGTTAATTTTTTGCTAAGTCTCAGAATATTGGGTTAAAGGTAATTTGATAATTTTTACCTAAAATCATATTTGTTTCTGAATTGGTAGTGAACCAAATGGAATCAGTGACTAGAAGAAAAAAGATACAGAGGCAAAGAATGTATGAGGCTCATAAGATTACCAAAGCATTTTGATCCTTTCTTATAGGAGTTAACCTTTTCTGCTTTAGAGTATAGATATATTTTATTGATTATTTTACTTTGTATGTGTGTGTATTTTTTTCTCTTAAAGGCAGGTACTATGCCTCAGTCTTTATTTTCCATGCAGTACCATGTCCAATATAGATGATTATGACAGACTATTAATTGAAGTTAATATTGTCACTCTGTTTCTATTGCTCTAAGTCAGTTCTCTGCTTGAGAATCATTAGTGGTGTCTTATGAATAGTCTGAGTTTTGGTTTCCTTAGCCTGGTAATCAATGTCATCTATAATCTGGTTCCAATCTGAACTTCCAGATTTATTTTCTACTTCATGCAATATCAACTCCGTCAAACTAAACTATTTTGGTGTTCTTTGCACATGTTTGCTATGACTTCTTTGAATCCTCATTTTAACATTATCTCTTGGTTTTCCTCCTCATACGTGGTAGTCAGCTGGCTCTTCCCACACCCTTCCTGTCAGCTACCCATGTAACTTATTCTGCCCCACTAAAATCAGTCTGGGTGCTCAAACCAGTTCCCTCAATAGGTAGAAATTGGCTTATGTTTTTTCCTAGGCTTATTAACTGACTGTGTATGTCTAGGCACAGAGCTGGTTGGTAGCATGCTATGGATTAGGTCACTGAGCTAACGCCGTGGTTCTAGTGATGAACTCAGGGTCAGGAAGATAATTCTTCCAACTTTTTAACATGAGTTTTCCTGGAAAAACATATGATAGATAACTGCATGCAACAGTTTTTTTTTTTTTTTTCACTTTTCAAGTGTTTATTCCATAATCAGTTACTGTAGAGGATAGAAACCCAATTGTATATAGGTTGAAAGCAAAAAATATACAATTTCACACATTATATCCAGTTGTCAACCCAGATAGGTATACAGATAACTACAAAATTAGTATTTTGAACTAAGCTATGAGAGGTTGTTTAAAGCATTTTTGGGCAGCTAATGTTGCTGTGTCACATAAATATGATTTTATGCATACTATCTGACTTGAGTCAGGAGATGTATTCTACAGTTGCTTAATGGGAGAAGGAAAAGAACAGAATGAGTTAAGAGTTCAAAATGTGTTTTTTTTTCAAACTGTAACAACTTTAACTTAATCTAAAAACTATTATGCAACTACATAGAAGCCAGTGTGAAAGGGTTTTTAAGATGTAATGATAAATGTTTACTGGATTCTTTGCAATGTGCTATCTTTTCACTTTCTGTCCCTTGGGTCTATATTGATTGGTACAAGGCCTGTACGGAGTCTTCTATATTTACATATGCCCAGGAAATTTTGTAAATTTGTTGGGGAGAGCTACTTTAATATATTCAGAACAAAAGAACATAAAATTGTGATACTAAATTTTTAATGAGAGAGAGCCTTCTGTAAATATATAAAAAAAAAAGGTGTTCCATGCACAGGAATTAGAAAAGCCTATTCAAGCTTAATTTTGATTTCATGAATGTTATTTGGAAAGATCTCAGAATGAAAGAAATAAAGTCTGGTGCTGTATGAATGTGAAGAGCTAAAAAGTGAATTTGAAAGGGGACTGAACCAATTTAACTTAAATTATCTAGGTGAAAGCTAAAGAATGCTGTAAATATCTAGATAAGTCCCTCGCGTGTGATAAAATATCTGGGTATTTGAAAATACTAGGCTAATTGAGCATTAGAGTTCTTATCAAAGTGACTGGTGTCATGGCAGGATCACAAAAGTTGGGGGATAGGAGCATTGATGGATATCATCTGGTCCAGCATCCTTAACTCATCAATGGAGAAACAAAGATGATACCCTTAGCCTATGGTAGAACTGCAACTGGGGTCCAAGGTCCCTAACTATCAGTTAAAATACCCTCAATGTCTTCTCAATTCAACCTCTATTGCACAGTTTTTGTTGAATATTTTAAATTGGTAAATTATTTTTGGTGACATAATAATAGGAAACCCTGAGGGCTAACTTATTAATTCCTAGGAGAAACTCATGGAAACAGGGTAGGAGATGAGCCAACTTCTCAAGGGATCAGAAGCAGGGCCAGAAAAGGGCCCTGGGGCAAAGTTTCTCCATCCTTGCCTCTTAACTCTCCTCCTCTTGGCATTTGCTCCATTTGTCTCTCTCCACAGACTGATTTCTCTGCTCCCCAGAGCCATCATGCTTGAGTTATTCCATATGGCAGCATGTGGCTGTCCCAGCCCTGCAATTCACTGCACCCACAAGCTTTGCTGTTGTAATGTACTCCAGTGCGTCCAACGAACATTTCAGCAAGAATACAGGGGAATCTGGATGGCAAGTTGTGTACTAAGTGTGTATAGGTCCAATCAGTTATGGCAAAAAATGGAAGGGACATTACTGCCTATGGGACCCGCCTTTGGTTAGGGAGGAAGGATTCACAGAAAAAAGGAATTTGGACTAGAAAGACATTCCAGAAATTATCTAATACAACTCACTTTCTTCATTCAACAAGCATTTATCTAGGGCCCATTCCGTGCATCAGGCTGTAGAGGTGAATGAAAGAGTCAGCATTCCTGGCTTTATGCAGCTTACATTCTAACTTCGAGGGCACTGAGATGGATGTTGAGGGGGGATGTGGCAACAGGATGCATTTTCTGATTTCCAGGAATTTACAGTTACAAGTTAGAACTCAAGTCTAGAAAACTAACAGTTGAAGAGATTAAATATTCTTTATAATTTCCCTTTTATGACATTATTAAATCAAATCTATTCACATTTTCAAGTAACTACTGAGTAGTATTCTAGGCACTTCATGGGATACAGAGGAAAAATAATATAGGTCCTACTGACAAGGAGATTAATCACTGCTGGGGAAATAATTTACACAGAGAGCAGCTATGGAATTTAAATATATGTGATTAAGTTTATTCTGGGAGCCATAAATGCAAACTGCACTTGGAGAAAATACAAAATGTCTCTAAGTTAGGGTCACCAAGGAAAATCATCACAGGACATGTGAACCATTGGGGATTTGTATTTGGACAGAATTTGAATATGACAACAATTTCACATTCTACAATTTATGGTCTTCTCTAGTGAACCATTAAGAAATGGTATATTTTTTCTATTAGTACTAATAGAAATACAGTAATCATGAATAAATGTAAACTGTAAAGCCTGGGATGAGAAATGGATGACAAACATAGCAGACATAGAATTTCAGGTATTTGTGATATTCCAGTTCAGTAAGGATTCATCCCAAAGAGATTTACTGATGGATGCAAGTGGTATACAAAAGGCAGATGATGGAGAATATTGTCACAGGTCAATGCTGAGTTACCACTTGTAAAGGAAGAAGTAAATATTATTTTTTCCAATTGGAATAATTGAATGTGGTATATGGGCACTAGGCAGTATTTGGGTAAGACCTAGTATGGTCAGTAGTATTTGGACACCTTGGGAGCAAATGCACTGAGAAATCAAGGATTCAAATAAAGAAGAAAATGGGGACATAGGAATCCAGAACTCTTCTTTGCAAACAACTCATATGTGATGATGCATTGCAAACAAAGTTCACAAGAACTTACTTGGTGTTTATCAAACTTTGTCCAGAAACATGTCAAGTTCTCAATGCAGATAATTAGGCACAAATCTCATCAAGTTGAAAGCAGGGTTTCTGATACTTAATATGAACATTCAGAACAGAGGTGATGTTTCCATAAGAACTGGCTTCATTTATGCCAAAAACGACTTGAAGAAAATGTTTTATTTTTGTTCTTATGTGTTGATTAGAAGAAAAGTGAAAAGTAATTTTAATGTGGGTGTGAAAGGATATTCTACCTGCACTTCACCCTCCCTTCCCTTACCACTCAATACTCACCACTGTCTCTAAGTTGTGAATTATATTCTTTTCGGATCATGCTTTAAAATTGTCATTCTGGGAGCATTTGTATTTCCCCAAGTCCAAACTTCAGAACTAGACATTACCTATTGTCATTGTAATGTGTAATATTTTAGAACACATTATTTGGGTTGAAGAATTCTTTATCAACTACTTTTTCTTTTTTTTCACCTGGAAACATTAATAGTCTCTTCCCAAAAGGAACTGTAGAAGAGATTTCTCTGTACCATCTCTCAGCAGAAAGATCCATAACATTCTTTCTTCTTCTTCTTGTGGGTTCAACTATTTTCTAGGAAAGTTTGTACACATGCCTGTAACAAGAGAAGGCTATTGCTGTTGGAGCATAAGGTTTAGAGCCCATGAATGTGGATCACAGCATTAACTATCAAACATAGTATAAAGAGAAATTGTACCAAAGAAATCACAAGCTCACTAATGTACTTGAAGTCTAGCCTTGAGTTTTGAGAGAGCCTCTGTTTGGCTGTGTTGTTGAATGGTTTCTGCTGAGAACCAATTTGGCCAGAGTAAAGTGCAGAATTGCATGGACAGAATAAGGTAACCTTCCCTTGTCTTCTCCACGCGGGATGAAGATAGCGGTTAGTGTACTGTAGAAAACACACAGCATGCGTCAAATTTTAACAAGAAACATGCTCAACACAGAAGGCTTGGCTGTCTTTGAGTCAAGTCACATATTTACTAGTTTGATTCCCTACCTAGAAACCTAGTGAAATCTCTTCACTGAAGATTTCATAGGTAGATTTCCAGATAGATGGTCTACCATTCCCTTCCCAAACACACACACACACACACACACACACACACACACATATACCATATATACATACACAAATACACACTACACACACATGCACATATATACAAACACTCCACAAATGTGCACACATGCACAACACGTGTGCCCACATTCATACACATTATGCAATCATGCTGATTTATATTTCAAAACTGAAATCTTACTGTTATGAAAGTCAACATCCTTTTGCATTAGGAAACCAGATAAAGCTCAAATCCCAAAGCAACCAGCACAGAATATTACTGAAAATCCTAGGGAAACTACAATTTACACCTAAGCATAGCATATCTCCCTCAGCCTTTGACTCATGTAGTGATGTAAGTGCACGACTTTCTGTAGGCTTGCATCCTAAGTAGAGCAGTGTTTATGCAAAGTCCTCCCCGATACATTTATCAGCAGAAGTTCTCCCAATGGCTATATTCTGCTCCTGGGTCACCAAAGGTGTTCTAATTGCCAAATCCTACCAATTTCTTTTTTTTTTTTTACCATTTTGCTGTGTACATGACACAGTTGGCTACATCCTCCTCAAAATGTCTTTATTGCTCTACTTCTGGATCTTCTGCTTATCTTATCAGCACTGCGAGACTAATCCTTGGCCAAGAATCATACTAGCAGAAAACGTGGATTATTATGCTAGACTGCCTGGATCTAAAGCTTGATTTACCACTTCTTAGCATCATCACATTTCATATAATTTACTAAATTCACTCTCCCTCAATTTTCTAAATGTCCATTCACAGATAAATGGGTAAATAAAGTGTGATACACTCACAAACACACACACACACAATGGAATACTATTCAGCCATAAAATTGAAGGATATTTCCAACAATGGCATTTCCAACAATGGCATGATTGACCTTGAGGGTATTATGCTGAATGAAATAAATCAGACAGAGAAAGACAAATACTGTATGGTCTCACTTATATGTGGAATCTTAAAAAAACTCAGAAAAAAAGACCAGATTTATGGTTGCTAGAGACAGGATGTGGCGGAAGGGGGAATTGGGTAAAGATGGTCAAACTTCTAATTGTAAGATAAATAAGTACTGGGGCTATAATATACAAACATGATGACTAGTCAACAATGTTAACAATAGTTAACAATTCTGTATGATATATTTGAAAGTTGCTTAAAGAATAGATACTGAAAGTTCTCAACACAAGGAAAAAATTTGTAACTATTTGAGGTGATGGACATTATCTAAACTTATTGTGGTAATTGTTTTGCAATATATATGTGTGTCAGTCATTATGCTGTACACCTTAAACTTATGCAGTGTGGTATGTCAATTATAACTCAATAAAACTGGAAGAAAAAATTAATTAAAACATTTTAAAATTTCCTTATAAGTAAAAAATGGAAAATGATAGTACTTATGAATTAAGCATGATGTCATGATGATTAAATGAAAAATATATGTAAAGTATTTAGAAGAGTGTCTGAAACATAGATATTTGTCCCTAAGTGTTGGCTAATGTTACTCCCAGTGTCTAGCACATCAAAAATGCACTGTAATTTGCAAATCACTACTTAGCACTAGTGTAATTCAGTGTTATTCAGATTTTTAAATGGTTATTTTTTTCTGGACCCTTTGCTCATATATTCTCAACTCCAGTCACTTCAACTGTGAACTCCATTCTGGTGGCTCACAAATCATTCTGTCAAGTTTGTTTGTTTGTCTTTAAAATAAAATTTGTATTGAATTATAATTGCTATGTAACATTATAATGGTTTGGATGTACAACATAATGATTCAGTATCTGTATATATTGCAAAATAATGAACACAAGTCTAATTGACTTTCATAACCATACATAGAAATTTTTTTCTTGTGATGAGAATTTGTAAGATCCACTCTTTTAGCAACTTTCAAGTACACAATACAGTATTATTAACTATAGTCGCCATGCTGTACATTACATCCCCATGACTTTTCATACATGACACTTTATAACTTGAACTTTGTAGCCGAGTTTTATACAAACATGACTAATTGCATACAGAATATGTCCATTTACATTTCAAAGTTTATAGAACTGACCCCACATGATTATTTTGATAAGTATGTTTCTCTTCCTGTATTTTCTATGATGATCAATATGATCAGAAATAAGCACAGGCAGAAATGTAGGATAGTACTAACAAAATTGAGTCCAATTCTTTAAATGCAAATAGAACACATTGACATCTTTCATGGCGATAGCCTTCTCTTCATCCTCGCTTTTTCTGCCACCTCTAAAAGGTAATTCCTCCAATTTCTCCTCCTCATTGGTTCTCAAGTGTTCTTTCTTAAGTGAAATCATCATATCTTTCTCTCCCCTAAAATACTTTCACTATCCCCTTTTTGTCTAGAGAATAAAGTCCCCCAACTAAAATAATAGCCTGGCCGTTTTCATCTCTCCAGGTTTACTCCACGCTCCTCTTTGCCGATCATCTACCATTTCCTGTCTTGGGTGAAGGGTAGTGTCAATGGCCACTGAAGAGTGCAAGGTTTTCTTATACAAGTTGCTAGCCAGTTATTGAAAAGAACTTGCAAAAAGAAATGAAGAAACTCTTGGTGGCCTCTCAACTTCTGGATTTTGGAATTATCTAACTGCACATTGGACATGGACAATTAAGGCATTTTGTTCCTTTTCCCATAGTGTCTATTCCCTAGTCAAATGCACTGGAGAAACAGCATTATCAAAAGTAACTCAAAATTAATTTATATTAATTCATATTTTATATGCATATTTTGATCTCAGACTCATAAATTGCCATAATTACTTTCAAGAAAGCTTGCTACTTGTTTTCTCGGGAACATAATCAACTTGAAGCCACCACACAGGCTTCCTGATCAATGACCACCAACACTGGAGACAGAACTTGGGAAGAGCCGAGCTGCTGAAAGGAAGCCAAAAAGAACACCATAATGGGGAGAAACTTCTAGAATGTGTTGAGACCCAACAGTGACAAAATAAGGGGAAATCTGAGGTCAGTAGAGGATGGCTTTCAAGGTAACAAGAAGATGAACATAATCACTAGAACACAAACTGTGGGACAGAAGCAGAGAGGCATTTGTAGGAGATGAGATGGGAGTCAGCTAAGGGAATTGTGAGAGACCTCCAAACCCATGCAATTCATTATTCTTTGTCCTTTTCCTTCTTTTCATCTCTGTCTTCTTGTTTTATTTATCTTATAAATGCATTATGATCACACAGTTGATAGCACTACAACTTGAATGTGTAAAGAAACTTTGTCTACCTGTTTTCTCAGTCACCTACCTGATAGGTAATAGAGGGAAAATAAGTAAACATAGTCCATTCCAATAAACTTAGAAGCTTAAAAGAGTATTTTAATCAGCCCAGTTAAGTAAATCACTAGTTTTTATAGATTTAGTACCCCACTCTTTAAGATGATTTTCTCTGCTTTTTTTGTTCCTAAAATGGGATCCAGGATTTCGGAGAAAGGAGGTAACCTAAGGAACCTTGTGGCATTTAGAGGGAGCTAGGTCTTTGATTCCTCAGGGAGTTTTCTAGATTTTTGCTGGTATTTAAAGGAGAATTGATGGGATTCCTGGACTCTTTTAGACTCTGGGGCTGAAGTCTGCCTTTGGCAAAAGACAGGCCTTGTGTCAAAGACTTAGCTTACCCATAAAGGAACATAAGTTGTGAAGTTTTAAAAAAATATTTCAATAATATATTTCACACACACATATACACACTTGTAACTATTGTATGTACATAAATGACTCTGTGGTACCTATGTTTCTTGATGCTCTTACTGGTCACTTATGATCTAAGCAGCGCAAAATTAGATATTGTGCAACAGAAGTTGTGTATTGAAACAAAAATTCTATTTAACAAAAATCTTAAGATGCCCCAGGTGTGCATTTTTTCCTTAACAAGGAAGAAATATAGTATAAATATATGTATATTATATACATGATGCAACATATTATTATTATTGTTATTTGTATTTTTTAGAATTTGAGTTCATGTTCTTTTCATTAAATAAAGCCAGTGCAATGTAGACTTAGTTATGTTTTCTTGATAAGAATTACAAAAAAAAGTTTCCTGGTCCTTAGGCTGTTTGTTTTTATTAAATAGACTTTGTGAGATGATTGCCTTTTAGGTAACTTTCTGGAGTTCTCAGAGTTCTCAAGAGCCTACCTTGGAGACAGAGGAAGAAATGCAATTACCATGACATAAGGGGAGTCCTGAGGACTAGAGAATGATAAAGGCACCTATGATCAGAAGTCTTCCAAGACAAATGCAGGCTGGGTATTGGCTGACTACCTCTTGGCAAACAGATCCTAAATCCAGCTTCTTGCTCTGGTTTCCCCTTTCCAAATGAAGCAGCCTATAAGTAACAATTCCTGATCATTAATTACTTTTCCTCCAGTGTGAATTTTATGACTAATTATCGCTTCAAAAGGAAGGTTCAGCGTTCTATGCCACTGTTATTTTTCTTCCTGGTAAGCACTGAGCAGAGCTCAAGCTGTTGGAAGTGCTCTGATTGGCTGGAGAATGAATAGTCATTTGCCTCCCAGTGAGACCCTGTTATATTAAACTCATCCACAGGGATTCTCGCCAACACTGCACATACAGACAAATACTATTCTAAATTAACTCCCCAGCCAACCATTCGGTAAAATAATAAATGATTTAAAACTATTAGCTTAAAATAACCTCTGCAGCTGTTCGCCCTTGCTGCAATGTCTCCGAAGAAATGTATTCTGTATTTAACGTGGTGTGATTTGTCATTTAAGGAAAAATATCAAATTATTTTTTGATTCCATTTTTAAAAAATACTTTCCACCTATTTTTTTTCTATTAACCCTAATATGGTAGTAGACATTTCTTTCTTTTTTTCTTTCAATCCACAATCGGAATTGTACAGATCTTAGCTCCCTTCCACCTACACTTCTTACCTGGGAAAATTTATCTGTAGACTTTTCTCTAAGTCATTACCTGACCTCAACTCTTTCCTTTTACTCAAGAGCATAATTTAGCAATTTTCTCACAAATTTTCTCTGAACTGAAACATTGACCATTGTATGAAATAAACAGATATTTTGAACCAATTCACAAAGTTATAATAAATACCTCTATTGCCTCATGTTCCACCCAATTAACCCAGTAGACTATGATCTTATGTTTATTTGTATTCATTTATTTTACTCAGCTTATCTCAGCATAAATCTGAGCACTTCTATACATTTTATTAAAAAAGAATTCAAATTAAGCAACAAATCAAATATATTGTGAAAACATTGTGAAGATATCCACACAATAATTTCTTGAATACTGATGAAATTTAGTAAATTTTGGCTGTAATTGAAGGTAGCTAGAAAAGTAATGCTAATTAGAAACTTTTGCTCATTTTCAACATTTAATCTCTACCATGAAAGTCTTAAAAATATGTAGAGACAATGTAAATATGTAGAATATGACCCAGAGGACTAAATGATAATGTTTGTGATAAATTGCTAATATCAAAATCAGATGTGCATTCTATAGTCCAAGTAAAGAAGAATCAAATCACCTTAAGAGATGGAGTATTCATTCCATCAACATGATAGAAGATGGAGCAATTCTGAGAAAAATTCAAAATTTAAATATTCCTGTATGGAACTAGGTTTTTTGTTTTTTGTTTTTTTAAATTAATTAATTAATTTATTTATTTTTGGCTGTATGGGGTCTTCGTTTCTGTGCGAGGGCTTTCTCTAGTTGCGGCAAGTGGGGGCCACTCTTCATCGCGGTGCGCGGGCCTCTCACTATCGCGGCCTCTCGTTGCGGAGCACAGGCTCCAGACACGCAGGCTCAGTAATTGTGGCTCACGGGCCCAGCTGCTCTGCGGCATGTGGGATCTTCCCAGACCAGGGCTCGAACCCGTGTCCCCTGCATTGGCAGGCAGATTCTCAACCACTGCGCCACCAGGGAAGCCCCACACTAGCTGCTTTTTCATGAAAAAATACTTTTATTTCAAACAATGACTGACATGAACACAAGTTTTATTTTAAGCAAGGACTGACATACCAATTATTCAGACTTGTGTATTTGAAAGGTATTGAAATTATCAACAAAGTGAGATTGTCACTTCAAGGACAACAACTGATAGTATTTGTTGCCGATGATTATATTGGACATCTCAGGGGAACATTAGAATTTCCCAGAACCTGTATCCATCATCATGAGCTTGAGAGATTCCTGAGTCTCAAATACTTTTCTGATGAGGTCATTGGTGATATTAACAAATGTGATGTCTTGATATTATATAATAAAATGTGTCAACATTTTGATTATCTGCATAATTCAGTGAACCAATGTATCTCAAATGACCAATAAATGATGTTACAAAATCATACATGGGTAAATGATCCATTCAGAATTCTAGAAAATGAACTTTAATGTAATAGAGTAAAAAAAGTACATTGATCAAATTCAGATTCTACATTGCAGTTAACCTTTAGGAAACCACAATTTGTCAAACTTTGTTGTAAAAGCAAAACAGAGTATCCACAATTATCTTAAAATCCTTTTAAAATACTCCTCCTCTTTCCAGGTACATATTAGTGGGAGGCAACAGATGGAATGTAAAAAAAAAAAAAAAAAAAACAGATGGAATGTGCAAACAGATATGATAACCCTGCTGTTGTCTAAGCCAGATATTAAACACATGTGCAAAATTGTAAAATGATTCCCTGCTTCTTTTTATTTTTTTGAGAGGGTTATAGTAAAACATTGTACTTTTTAATAAAGATATATTATTTACATTAACATGAAATATATTTTATTGTAATTTAAAATGAATTAATGAATAAATGTCTTTAAATGTCTCAGTTTTGATTTCTAAGATGGTAGATAAAAACATATATGATCACATAAACAAAAGTCCTTTTTGATTCTTAACCTCAATATGTTTTAATTATATAGTGTTCCTGAAGTCAAAAAATGTGTTTTAGATCAGATGATCTAGACAGATAAGTAGCATTTCTATATTTAGATTATTTTAAAATTAATGTTTTTTTAAAACATATATAAAAGTTTTGTTTTCTCAAAAATCTATTTAAACGTGACTCCTTTTTCTAGGGGGAGTGGAGTCCCAGAGAAGAAAGAATAAATAAATTTTTGCTTGGATCAATATAAAGTGAATTCATTTGTCTCAAAGAGAAGTAAATTGTGAGCAATAAGTGTTGTCTGTCTTTTCCTTATAAAATTTCTTTAAAATAGAAAAAAGAAATTACGGTCCATGTAAGAGCATATTTCCAAGTCTCTTTTCTTCCAGGCCCAAGGGATGCTAAATGCTTTACAATGTCAATGAAGTTGCACAAATGAGATCTTGTAAGACCTGATGTAATTGAAACCCTGCATTAAATCGTGCCATCTTCTGAAATTATGGTAAATCAAGTTGAGCAAATTTTTTTCTCAGTTAAAAGTACTACTTGGATTCATAAAGAGGTAATTTATCAAACAGCAGTTCAGTGAAGTTTGTAAAAACTGTTAATTTTGTTACCTAAAATATGAAATCTGTAGGTACTCCCATCTGATTTTCTGGTCTACTTTGTGGTCTGTAATGCAAAACTCTCCGACTCAAATTTCAGGATTCCAGTGTGGAAAGTAAAATCAATGATTCTTAGCATGTGTCTGTAGCTATCAGAAAGATATGATGACTGCTGGATACTTTTTGGTAGAAATCCACAAGAAAGCAATTAGGTAAAATTTAGCAGAGGGAAAGTATTTTTATCAGAACAAAAAAATAAACCTATTGATGAATGGTGTCTGGGAGCAGTGGGCAAGAGCCTTGGGGGTAATCTGAGTACATGAGAGTCACCAAATAATAGAGGGTAGCTTAAATTTATCTATAAAGGTGTTCCTCTTAGAAACACACCCAAATTTAGTCAAACTCAATATATCCTAATTGAGGAGTTCATTTGTAAAATTTATTTAAATAGACATTTCTCTTACAAAGTTCAAATTTGAATAATTTAAATGCTGTGTAGAATAATTCTTCCCTGTGTGTTTCTACAGACATCCCTCCTCTCCCTCACTTAACACATGCAGGGAACACTTTTATTTCCATTTATAAAACTATTATTGTAAATTAATTTTTAGCTCAAAATTTATAAAAATTCTTAGAAATAATTCTAAATGTTTTATGAATAAATATCAACTATAACTGCTTCCATTTATTTCTTTAAATACTATTGTAGTATATTATGCATACTATTTTTCTTTTTGATTTTTTCTTTCAAATAAATCTTGAAGCTCATTCCCTATTTGTAAATGGGGAGGCTTTCCGCTGAGTTGAGATCAGCCTTTTATTTAAGAACCTTGTTTTAAGCACAGTAGTTGCAAATTATTCATCATCAAGAGAATCTCCATAGATTTTTTCATTCATTCATTCATTTATCCAACGCTTGTGAATACTCACCATTTTTCAGCATTGTACTGAGTTGGAAATATACTGAGGAATTAGAGGTTTTATGCTGTCAGTATGACATAGTCCAATAGGATCCCCAGAGAGATGGTCTCTCAGTAGAGACTGCTAAGGGTTGGATGACTGTATATTGTTTTTATTTTAAGAAAATGGATACAAGCAGAATAGAAATTTCATTGTGTATGTGGACTATATTTCAAAGCTTTCAGATAAGTGCTAATTTGATTGGCTTTGTACCAAACGTTTATTTTATAAACGTTAGAATTTATTTTGCCAAGTTTTGAAAACAGGGCACATTTATATCAAAATGAGTCATAGGAAAGATTTTTCTTTTTTGTCTGAGAGGTGATGACCTGCGCTAAAATGAAGTAAATAGTTTTAGAAATGTAAGTTGACTCTAAAGTAAAAGCTACCTTGCATCATAAAGATGTGAGATTTCAAGCAAACATATTTATCATCATGGCCAACCCTAATTGGATCCTTGCCAAGATGCAATTGCTGTTACTGAAAAAAAAATAATATTGCATTTCTACTCACTTGACTCGTAACTTAATAATGCTTAGAGTTAGCTTTTTTTTTTTAATAGAAATTTCATGGCTTTTACTTGGTTTCCTGTATCCATGAAACTTAAAATGATGAAGTATAATTTGATGACATTTCCTCTGCAAGTAAGGTTTGCATTGATTCTCCTTTTTAAAAAGATCATAACCTCTGAGAGAATAAAAGTGTCATTTTCTATCAGCACAGCAAGGCACGTGGTTGGATATTTATCCCTTTATTAGACATTTTCAACAGTAGAGAGAAGGCTATTATTATAAATGTTATAAGGTGATATCCTGTACACATGGGGATTAAAAGTTCTCCTGATCCCCAGTGTTAGTTTGAGCTGCGTTGATGATGGAATTAACAAACTTGGGTTGTAGTCTCAGTGTAAGCATTCGGTGTAAGCTTTCACTAGCTAGAGATTCTGACCTGCAGTTTGACATCTGGTCAAGTTTTCTCATCTCTCTAATGAAGAGCCTGGGCTTCATGATGTTGAAGGTTTCTTACAGGCCACTGAAATTTTAATGACTTCTTGTTCTTCTACCCTTTCTTAAAGAATATAGCCTTTCTATAATATTTGGAAACAAGTGTGCAGATAGTTGTAGTCATATGGGGATTTCAATTTAGCAATATTTTTGGAGCATGGAAGTTTGCATAAGTAATGCAAAGGTGAGTAAAACACAGACTCTGCTTTCTGAAAGTCATATATGAGACCAGTTAAGCAACATATGTAATAGTACACGTGTATGTAACATTCGTTGGGGGATTTAAGTTCAGTTTCAAAAATCACTTCCTCTGGGTGGCCTTTTGTAATTGTTATGTTAGTCTCAGGGCCTGCTATATTATGATAATAACAAAGGCAACAATAATATCTATTTTTATTTATTTTTTACCTAATACCAAACACCATTCTAAGCACTTTATATCTACTGATTCATTTAATTCTCAGACAAGCCCTATGAGATTTTTGCTATCATTATCATTAGCAAATGATGGAAAATGTGAGACTCAGAGAATTTAAGCATTTTCCCAAACTCAACTGCTACAAAGAGAGAGTCAGGATTTAAACCTTAGCAGCTTGATTCTCAAGTATTTGGCTCCAAAGTACATTTTACTTCATTTTATAAAAAAAAATATACCCTGCTCTCCAGTCTCATAATTCAAAGGAACAATAATATAGGTGAATAGAGTAATTATTTTTTGCGTGACTACTGCCTTAGAATTAGAAGTTTTAGAATCTTATTTGTAAAATTTTATGTACATAGAAATGTAGGATGTGCTATAGAATAACTTTTCCTTTATGCAGCTCATCAATTATAGGTTTGCTATTCAAATTCTAGAGTAATCTTAATTCAGTATTTACTATTTACATATTTTTAATGAAAATAAATCCTTCTTGGATGGGAGACACAATATTCCATTTTACAAATTTTTCTTCCTCAGTTAATACATTTTTACTATGCTGTTATTTCAAACAAAGGATGAGTTACTGAAAGGGTTAGACATTTTGTTTTCCTGAGACTTGAAAGTTCATTACAGTGGAAACAAAATGTCTATTTACATCTGTCCAGTCTACCTCCTTCTCTCACATGGAGGCATTCTTTTAAGGTGAGCCTTTGAAAATAACACAAATATTTTTTTAATCGTCTCTTGA
Source organism: Eubalaena glacialis (assembly GCF_028564815.1). NCBI lineage: Eukaryota > Metazoa > Chordata > Mammalia > Artiodactyla > Balaenidae > Eubalaena > Eubalaena glacialis. Next base: position 11,190,320 of record NC_083719.1, on the reverse strand, counting down.
TGTTGATTACTTGTGCAATCAGATAAAAATATTTTTTTTCCTGTAAGTAACAAAAAAAAAAAATCAATTATTATATAATTAATATATTATATTATATTATATTATATTATATATTTATTATATTATATTATAATTAATATAATAATAAATAAATAATTTAATAATTAATAAGAACTTCCTAATAGAAGCCATGCCCAATGGATTTGTCATGGATTTGTCTTGCTCTTGGGAGATTTTATCTATGCTCATATAGGCCAGAAATCTCTCCAGGCAGAAATTATAAAGTATTAGATCTGCCTGTGTGTATTTCACAGTAGACTAAACGATAATCTAGTTTGCTCAACAATATGGTCCTCTCATACGCAAGAATCTGATTTCCTTCCCCTGGCAGACATGGAAGTGACCCTCCAAAGCCTAGAAGTCCTTAGGTTCACATTCTTTTTTCTCTTCTTTGATTAATTTCATTGTAAATCTATTCCCACTGTACAAATGCTCATTTTCTTTTCTTTTTCTCCATATTTAGTCCTCCTCTATATGATTATTTTGTCATACTTGACACATTTCCTATGTGTAGAGATGCTTAGAAGTATTTGTGGCTTTAAATAATTATACCAAGATTTATTGTTTAAATTTTGAGACATATACTTACCAAGTATAAGCTTACATTGGGAGAAAAGAAAAACATGATATTTGAATTAATTTTATTACCTGAGTGTAGGACAGGCTACAGTGCAAAATGAAAATATGAAGCCCCTTTAAAAGAATTATTAAGAGTTCCAAGGCAATGACAGCAGAATATTCAACCAAGCACAGGGGCCTTCAAAGCACAAAGGCCTATGTGATTGCACAGGTCACATGTCCATGAAGCCAGCTCTGCCTGAGTGTCACCTGGACGGAAGTCAAGAAAGGAAAAATGCTTCAAGGGTGTTTGATTTTTAGGTGTGAGGTCTAATTGGTGTTGTATTTTCTACCTATTCTGTGTTTTATGAAAATCAATCTCCTTCCTTTCTTCTTTTTCCTTCCTTCCTTTTCCTTCCTTTCTTGTTTTCAGATGATTGTTAATGCAAGCGCCTGAGTTCTCAGTGAGAACAAGCTCTCATTCAAGAAGTAGCAAATGAGTCCATGTGGTCATATAATAGTAAAAGTTGTAAGGACTGATTAAGAAAACTTAATTTTGAGTATTTTTGAAGAAATATCAGCTTTAAATCCAATGGTTTGGATGATCTGAGTTTTCATATATCCGTTATTCCTCATAAATCTCAAAGAATCCCATGAACAAACATTAAATCCATTTATTGAATGAAAGAAAATTTTGGGGACTTAAGATAAATCTAAATTTCTATAATGTTTTCAAATGCCAAACTAGTTAGAATTCCCTGTCTAACATAAATTTCATCTGGCATAGATATCTCAGGCACTGATACTACAATTCTGGATTAATGTCTAATTTTAAAATGACTTGCTCAAAAAAAAAAAAAAAGAGACTTGCTTTAAATAAAGTGTGAAGATAAACTTTTAATTATACTAGTCCAGAGTTCTTAAGGTTTTAAGCCTGAATCAGCAGCGTCAGCATCGCCTACAATTTGGTAAAAATTCACATTCCCAGGCTCCACCCCAAGCCTACTGAATTGGAAACTCTGGTGGTGGGCCCCAGCAGCCTGAGCTTTAACACACATTCCAGGTTATTCCAACTCTAGCTATACTAGAGTATAGCTCTAGTCTATACTATTTCTATTCCTGATACTTTTAAATGAATATGGCATTTCTTTGATAAAATAAACTGTCATTTAAGTTAACTGAGCTTTTAAATATAAATTCTTGGGATTTTTTTAATTGAAAGGCAAATAGAAATAGACATTATATGATGACAGCTGTCATTTAATAAGTGTTATATTAGTTATGATAGCCAACAAAATCAATTATATCCAAAAAACTATATTTTTCCTGTAGTGAATTAAAAAATCAGATATATTTATTAATAGCATAACTAATTTTACATTCTTTGCCCAGTTTTCTTGAACGAAGACACAGCTGTCTATGAAATTACTCCATCACTCCATCTCAGAATTTGCTTTTGCAAAATTCTCTTTTCTCTTTCAATTTTCTTCCTTTGTGTATGGCTGCAGGGATTTCTTTTCTAAGTTGGTAAGGAAATCCTATTATGAATTGCTTACTTCTTGCTTGATGTAGAAATCTAAGTTGCAATAGATTGGCCCCAGAAATAGAAGACAGTGTTCTGATAAGAAACTTGGAGGTGATGAATATTCTCTTTGAAAAGCCTTTTCCACTAAGTTTTACAAAAAACAGTGTACATTTTCCTTTACCTAGCTGTTATAATATTAGATATTTTATTTTATATCTCAACTAGACCATGATAATTTTCTATACATAGGCAAATAAAGTAACATATATGACAGAATTAAATTTAATTGACAAAGGTGAGCTCAGATCTGACATTTCATCTTATAGAGCCAATATTTGTAAAAATTTCCTTCGAAAACTTTGGAATTTCACAGTTTAAACATATATATTGTTAAAAATAATATTAATAATGTTATTATATTGGTAATAATTATAATAATAATACTATATCTAATATATTAATATACATTAGTACACAAAACATTAATATATATAGACATATATATATAAAATTTAGATTGTAGTTACAGTATCCAGATATTTTTATTATATCTCAAAAGTAATATATCCTGAGAAAATGCTTTTATCCCTCAGAAAATAATTCAATAATCTTCAGGTAACTATCCAATTCAGGGTTATATGCATAGAGGGAAAAAAGTGCAAAATTGTTAAGATGGCATTTTCTTTTCTTCATGTTGTATTATGGATGAATACAAATCTTTAAAAATAATGTCAAAGGACAAGATTCATTGGTAATACTTAAAGATTTAATAATCATGAGGCAAGGCTTTATTCTAAGTCTTCAGGTAATGTAGTAAGAGTATTTGGGATCTTGAAACTTAAACAGATTGAAATAATTTCCACAGAAATTAACCACTTTATGGCAGCTATACAACAGTGCCATATTAGTTCCACTGTTTACCAGTACATGTTTACCTCCTAAGCTTGTGTTTCAAAATATTTTGCTTTCCCCAAATCATAGCTATTATTAATTAACTGCATGAATTCAACACCTGCATTCTGAATCTTTGTAGTGTGAACAGAAACCACTAATTAAAGTGGCAGGTAGGTATTTGAAGACTATGTGCAAAAAAGTCCAGGAATAATGATTGTCAAGGAAATGTATCGTTGGAGAGCTGTCAAACAAGATGAAGAAGCTGAAACATTTCCCTTGTTGAAAAGGAAGATCTTTTTTTTGTTTGTTTTTTAGTTTATGCATCATTGGTCACTACATAAAAAGAATGAGACATAGACCATTAACTTTAGGTTCTAGTTGATAGTATGTTAAGATGAAGCTTTAGAGACAACAGGACAATATTCACCGAAATGGGAGATGACAGTAGCTCACAAGATCACTATTGTTCCTGCTGATAAGCCCTTCCAATAAGAACAACGCTTATACCTAAAAGGGCAGAAACTCAGTGGGAATGGGGCCATTAAGCCGCTGACTAGACCAACCAACAAAACAAAAACAAAACAGAAAGTAATTTATTTCTTGAATTGAGGCACAAGCACATCTAGAAGGATCTATACAAGTTTTTTTTTTGAATAAATTAAAAATTTTGGAAGAAACAATACATTTAATTTTCTTTTCAATTCAGTGGACACTAGTTTAAGAGAATGCCCAGTCCGTCTTCCACAAAACTTGGGTGAAGACAGATTCTGTTGTGGCAAATATACGAGTTAAATGATTACTTGATCTGGAGCTTTGGGCAATGGGATGGGATGGGCACTATACATGAGGAGATTTTATTAGCTATTATCAAATGTGGACCTAAGTGGCCGAAGGAAGGGAAATAGAAAATTTTAAAGTATATATTTTCTACTTATATGAAATATCTAGAATAGTGAATTCATTGTATGATTGTGATTTTTAATAAGAAATACATATTTGGTCTTCCATTAGGGCACAGAGCTCCTAAAACCCTTGGAATTTCCTACACGTGGAGAGCAGCAGAGGTGTCTTTTGTTATGTTAATGAGGTGACTTTTGGACCTCACCTGAGGATGGAAACTGATTGCCAGAGTAGTCAACCCTGGGGTTAGAGGGTTGGAACTTTCAGTCCCACACCCCTGACCTCCCAAGAGGGGAGAGGGGCTGGAGTTTGGATCCAGAGCCAATGGCTAATGATTTAATCAATTATGCCTATGTAATGAAGCCTCCATAAAAACCCAAAGGGCAGAGTTCGGAGAGCTTCCAGGTTGGTGAACAGGTGAAGATTTGGGGAAAGGGGAGCATCTGGAGAGGCCACAGAATTTCCATGCCCCTTCCCACTTCCCTTGCCCTATGTATCTCTTCCAGCTGGCTGTTCCTGTGTTATATTCTTTTATAATAAACTAGTAATCCAGTAAGTAAAACGTGTCTCTGAGTTCTGTAAGGTGCTCTAGCACATTAATCAAACCCAAGGGAGAGGTTATGGGAACTTTTGATTTATAGCTTGTTGGTTAGTCCAGGTGACAACCTGTGCTGGCAACTGGAGTCTGAAATCCAAAGAGCAGGCTGTTAGGACCTCTGATCTGAAGCCAGTCAGTCAGAGGCACAGGTAACACTGGCCTCTGAAGTGGTGGGGATGGGCAGTCTTGAGGGACTGAACCCTTAGCCTGTGGAGCCTGATACTATCCCCAGATAGACAGCAAGAGAATTGAGTTGAATTGTATGATGCCCAGCTGGTGTCCAGAGAATTGCTTGTTATATGTTTCGAAACCCCTCCCCACATTGGAAATTGGATCCAGGAACCTAAAAGAGATAGAAATTAGATTAGAGGTTATCAGGGGCTAGGAGTACAGGAAATGGAGAGTTATTGCCTAGTGAGTACAAACTTTCTGTTTAGGTGATAAAAATTCTGGAAATAGTGATGATGGTGGCACAATACTGTGAATATCATCACTGCCACTGAATTTTATACTTAAAAATATATACAATGGTAAATTTTATGTTACATACATCTTTCCACAATAAAAAAAAAATGAGGGTAGGAAAGGCAGTAAAGATGAACTACATGTCCTGCATAATGTAGCCAAGGGTCAGTCTGAGTTTATCTCATCTTGGGGTTCTATTCTAAACATCCTTGTCAGCAAATGTTGGTTGAGGCCTCTTTTCTTTCTAGGCACTGACAATACATAGATTATTTTGTTCTTATTTGTAGGGGTCTCATACTCATGTAGGTTATTAAGGTGTATGAAATAAACATAATCCTGTAATTCAGCATTTGAAATATTGCTATAGATTGTAATGCCTACATATTATTCAATTTAATAGACAAAGAATATAAAATATTTTAAACAGATTTGTGTCAGTATAAATTAAATGTTTAGTCTATAAGCAAATCTCACCATTTCTCTTAAAATTATAAATTGCCTTCAACAATTTATATCTTTCCATTTTCACTATTATTAAAATATTATTTTTATAGATTATTAAGTGTTTTGATATACCTTAGTCACATAATCGAAGGAAGTCATTTGTATGTAACACTTCATTTGATTACTGAAATACCTCAATTTCTACCCTATTTCCTGGTTATGGGTACAGATTTTGCATACCAATGCCTGAATATCTATTCACATATACAATCATGACTTAGAAGAAATTCAATTTGTATGTTATCTACACATGAAAACTGAAATGAAGATTTGAAGCCACAATACGGATAATTCACCATACTCTCACTAAAATATTACAGATGTTTGACTTTAAACTGAAAATTTGTGTGTATGTCTTAAGTTTTGTTTGTTATTTTTATTGTTCAGGAAATCACTACATTCTTGGAACATACTTTTATATATGATATATTCGAAATTAATCAATATCCTGAAACCTTGAGGTAGTTTGATTTTTTGTGTGTGTCATGATGAAAACCAAGAGATAAAACAATATGTGCATATTTTCTTGCCCTTGATACATGAGGTAACATCTTTCAGGTAATTTAGCTATGGTTCCAAATTTAATTCCATATACATTTACAGAAAAAGTAGATGACAAACTGTAAGATATTTCAGTAATTAGAAACATCATTTTTTACTGTGTTTTGAAGAATTAGATTAGTAAAAATGAATTCTGTTTATTTTTTGAGATGTGAATTCTTTACGACCCATCTAAGTTGTAAAGAGGAACTGATAGTAAGGAGCTATTAAATTAATTGTCCAGATGATTCAGCCTCTTGAAAATTGTAAAAAATACATTAGTATTTCTCCCTTCCTCCCTCCCTCCCTCCTTCCCTTCCTTCCTTCCTTCCTTCTTCCTTCCTTCCTTCCTTCCTTCCTTCCTCCCCCCCTCCCTCCCTCCCTCCCTCCCTCCCTTCCTCCTTCCTTCCTTCCTTCCTTCCTCCCTCCCTCCCTCCCTTCCTTCCTTCCTTCCTTCCTTCCTTCTTTCCTTCCTTCCTTCCTCCCTTCCTTCCTTCCTTCCTTCCTCCCTTCCTTCCTTCCTTCCTTCCTTCTACTTTGTAATAAGAACTACTGGACTCTCATCAATAGCTAACTTGGAGAAAATTTTGAGAATCATGGAAAAATGATGGGACAAACTTTGAGAACCAACACAATGCAGACTAAATTACAAAGGTACAGCTTGACAATAATCTTTAAACCCCTCTCATTTCTTAATATTGCACAGTTTTGAGATTTGAGAATTTTTGACTTTATTTCTGACTCTTAGGTCTCAGTTTAGAATTGTTGTTATTGTAATACCATTGAGGCTATCAGTGTAGATTATCTTGATAATGATTCAGTGATATGCAGACCTGGTGATTGTAATCTAAACTGAAATCACAATCTCATTTCTGAAAAGAAGCATTAAATATAGGTTAATGTGTTGTACTCATTAACCATCCTCACCCCAGAGTTATTTCTAGGCTTCTGAGCAAACCAATCATGAAAATAATTATAGTGTGCTGTTTAGTGCAGGATTAGGATCAACGGGCTGATCTTTGGAAAGATAAAAGAAGTTTTTCACTTTTAAAAACAATGTCGTGTTTATAAGTAGAGACTTGAAGTGTACAGTATAAACTTACAAACAACACCAAATAGTATTTGCTATATATATGTAACAAAATAAATACAGCCTTTATTGAAATAACTAGACCTTTTCCCCCAGAAAATAGTAGAAAATAATTCATATAGAACAATATGCATTCTAAAGGAACACGAGCAATTTCACTTAGAAAATAAGATTCACAAAGAACCATATAGAGAGTATGGACTACTACAGCATTAAACTTACTTTGCACAGGGTGTTGTCCCACTGCCGGGATTTTTTTATGATGTGAAGAGGCGATATCCAATGGAGGGAAGAACATCTGGGTTCACTGAGTAGCTACAAGAAGTCAAGCAAGTTACTTTAATCTTTCTGAACCTGAATTTTCTATTTTGTTATTTACGAGACTACCTATTCATACTGAGAGTTGTTTTGAGCATCAAGGGAAAGAAAAATTCAAGTGTTTTTATCGGAGGTATTTGAAATAAATGACATTGATTGCTATTGTTTATTTCAGAGAACATCTTTGAGCTCCTCAGTCCTCCACTTAAGGTCTTGTTAATTTATTCAACCAACGAATATTTATTGAGCATTATCTATGTCCCAGAACACACTGACTTTAATCTCCAGTCTTTATATGCAAACATGCTGGTTCTCATAATCAGGAAATTCATATTTCTGTATTTTAGTCTTTACAAATGGAAAGACAATGCTCTTTCTGCAAATGCTATGTATTCTTGTTAGGAAAGAATCATATGCTCTATCCCCCACTGAATACTTGCTTATGCAACATTCTTTAATCTCTTCCCCATGATGACCTCTCATTTTATGCAATATGTCTCTTACATCTTTATTAGTCTATTTTATACTGATTGTCAATATATAGTGCACACGAGGATCAGGAACTTTAATTAGGTGGACTTAGGGTATAGTCCAGAAGACCACATTTTTAGTAAGCACCACAGGTGATCTTATATAGGTGATCTGAAGGTTATACTTCAAAAAAATATTGCTGTGCTCTGTTTCCTTGTTTCTTTTTTTTTTAAATTATTCCAGGGTCTATACCTCCCCAAGGAAATTGTAAATCCCTTGAGAGGAGGACCCATATCACAATATTTCCTCATAGCTCAAAATGCCTAGTAGATAACTAAATATGACTCTCTTAGTACTAGGACCCTTTAAAACCTAAAGTTCTTTGCATCTTAGAAAATAGAAATAGAAGTTAATCAAAATAAAAATAATGGTTAAGGAAATATAACATAGCACCTCTACATATTTATTATATAACAGTATACCTAATTATTCATTTAAATTTTAGCAGTGCTTATGGAAACGTCTTCTTTAATAAGACTGGGTATTTAAAAATAAATCTGGGGGCTTCCCTGGTGGCGCAGTGGTTGAGAATCTGCCGGCCAATGCAGGGGACACGGGTTCGACCCCTAGTCTGGGAAGATCCACGTGCCGCAGAGGAGCTGGGCCCGTGGGCCACAACTACTGAGCCTGCGCGTCTGGAGCCTGTGCTCCGCAACAAGAGAGGCCGCGACAGTGAGAGGCCCGCGCACCGCGATGAAGAGTGGCCCCCGCTCGCCGCAACTAGAGAAAGCCCTCGCACAGAAACGAAGACCCAACACAGCCAAAAATAAATAAATAAATTTATAAAAAAAAAAAATAAATAAATCTGTTATATGTGTCAGCCCTATAGATGACACATGGCTAGAGTTCCCATATTTCTTCTGAAATTTATAAATAACTTTTAATGAGTTTAAAGAACTACATTAATTTATATGACTTTTTATATTATTAACGTATTGAAATAATTAGAACATTAGCTTTACTTCTTACTACCGTTTCTTTATTCTTTGAATCTCAGTTTCCTAATATCAATACTGTGTTCTATAACAGTGCTTTCCTGAAAGGATTACATTTACATATTGAATAAATTAATATTCATAAAGTTTGGCACATAGTAAGTGATATATACATGATTACTAAATATATAAACTCTGAAATCGGTATGAAGACATTGGTTAGAGCTGAAGTGCTAGGAATTTTAACAGTCTCTGCCTTGGTTGACCTCTTGAACAATGGATAATAGTAAAATTATTAGGGACACAAAACAAGATTTTCCCAGCTTATGAATAACTGGTGTTCCAGAATTTCTTTCAGTGATCCTTTTGAAGGAACCAGGAACACAGAAAGTCAATACAATGCATGGTGACTTGGTTCCAGAAAGTCCTTAAGTACTTATTTAACCAAAGTAGCTAAATATATTATGAATAATCCAAACAAATTTTTGGAATCTTACTCCACATCGCACGTGGATGATAAAAAAATATTTTCCACTACTTTTTTAGCTATCACGTTCATCCCAGGTATAATTTCAAACTAGATAAATTTGTTATTGACAACAACATATGTCTTTTTCTGCTCTCTTAAAACTGTTTCTCATCCCCAGGTCTCCAGGACACTTGAAACTTTCTGTTACCTTAAACATTCCATTGCAAGAGTTTTTAAGTTTGCCCTAAAACTGCAGAGTATTTCTTGCTTTTAAGGTTATTCCCTTTCTTTCCATCCCATGAATCTTGTTTACTTTGTTGTAAACTAACTCAATTGGCATAAGGAGAAAAAGCAGCTGATTGAACTAGATCTCTAACCTTCTAGAAACATATTAAAGTATATTTAATGCAAATAAAAATCTAACACACAGCAATAGGCTGTGTGTGTATGGTGGGCTGGTGTTGGTATTAATTCTGGCAAGAGGGCTGGCACTGCACATCAAGAGCCTCATACCTGGATACGTGCCCCCAAAGTACCTGCCCATGAGCTGTTTGTTATTTTCATTTATAATTCCACTTCTTTTTTACTTTGGAGCTACAAGGTACTTTTAAAAACTATTCAGGCTTTTATCATTGTGGGACCTTCTCATTGTGGAACTGTCATCTTTTGTATTATAATATCACCAAGTGTTTAGGGAGAATCTGGGTTGGATATGGATAATTTGTAGATGGGTTCTAGTAAGTTTCTGGGAAATTTAGTTCACAATATTGAACAACAGTATCACTATATAAAAGGGTTTGAAAAACTTTATTATAAAGTTTGAATAGTTATAGATCAACAGGGGATGCAAATAATTGTTATAACAATATGAAGATATATGTAATGGTCTTAAACATTGGTTGTCTCTTTAGATGTATCCCCATTTCTCATTGGTTTCTACAAGATTAGGTGTATTATGCTATGGTTGCTATTGTTGAATTATGTTGCTTTTGTTGTGTTGTGCTATCGTTATGTATAAATGCTGGGCTAGACGTAGATTCCCCAATATTTATGACTACTTTACCCTAAAAAGGCTTTGACTCAGGGGTCACTGGTGGATTGTGAAGAAAAGGTTAACACAGCAGGTGACAGAAGAAGGCTGAGGAAGAGCAAAATGCCAATGATGCTTGGTTTTCAATATGCATGCTCTGGGCACACGTTTTCATTTCCTTGGTTATTTCTAAGATGACCTAGATAATGGCTGTATATATCATAAGGCAAAGATCAGACCCAAAGGGAAGGGCTGGAAACTTAAGTGAACTATTAGTTTATTCTGTGATTCAACTATTGGAAATATAGAGAATGTTCCATGCTCGAACCCCCAGTCTACATCTGTTCCAAGATTATGTTTTGGGGGAATAAAAATGAGATTGACAATTTTTGACAAAGGAGACAAAATATACGATGGGGAAAGGATAGTGTCTTCAATAAATAGTGTTGGGTAAACAAGATATCCACATGCAAAACAATGAAATTAGACCCCTATCATACACCACCCACAAAAATCAACTCAAAATAGATTGAAGACTTGAATGTAAAACCTGAAAACATAAAACTCCTAAAAGAACAGATAGTGGGTAATTTCTTTAACATCAGTCTTGGCAGTGAATTTTTGGATTAGACACCAAAAGCAAAAGTAACAAAGCAGAAATAAACAAGTGGGATTATGTCAAGCTCAAAAGTTTCTGCACAACAAAGAAAACCGTCAACAAAATGAAAAGGTAATGTATAGAACGACAGAAAATATTTGAAAACCAAGTATCTGATGAGGCGTTAATATCCAAGATGTACAAGAAACTCAAACAAGTTAATAACAAAATAAGAAATAACCTAATTTATAAATGGGCAGAGGACTTGAATAGATAATTTTCCAAAGAAGATATATGAATAGCCATGAGGTACATGAAAAAATGTTCAACATCACTAATCATCAGGGAAATGCAAATCAAAACCAAAATGAAATATCACCTCACACCTGTTAGGATATCTATTAGCAAATGCTGGTTAGGATGTGGAGAAAAGAGGACCCTTGTACACTGTTAGTGGGAATGAATGGTAAAGTTACTATGGATACAGTATAAAGGTACCCCAAGAGATTAAAAATAAAACTACCATATGATCAAACTATCCCACTTCTGGGTATATATCTAAAGAAAACAAAATCATTACCTCAAAGAGATATTCGTACTCCCATGTTTATTGCATCATTATTCACAATAGTCAAGGTATGGATGAACCTTGAGGATATTATGCTAAGTGGAATAAGCGAGACCGAGAACCACAAATACTGTATGATATTACTTACACGTGGATTCCGAAAAAACCAAAGTCATAGAAACAGTAGAATGGTGTTTGCAAGATGCTGAGGTGTGGGGGAAACAGGGAGAAGCTAATAAAAAGGGTACAAACTTTCAGTAATAAGGTGGATAATGTTTGAGGATCTAATGTATAACATGGTGACTACGGGTGGTAATAACATATTGTATAACTGAAATTTGCTAAGAGAGTAGAACTTGTGTTCTCACCAAAAAAAAAAAAAGGGGGGGGGGAGTAAAAGATATATATGTAAGGTGACGGATGTGTTAACTCATTGGTGGAGATCCTTCACTATATATATATGTATATCAAATACACTTTGTATACTTTAAATATATTATAATTTTATTTGTCAATTATAGCTCAATAAAGCTGAGAAAAGAATTAGAGTGTTTTATTATTTAAAATATTAGTCAAAAGCATGTAGTGAAAATCGTATCACTTTTACCACCTATTCTGGGAAATAAATTTTTTAAGCTCCCATCTTCTTGGAGTCTCTCTGTGTTGATCTTTGAAAGTGAAAATAGAGTAATCTAATGAATTTTTCCACTGGAAAAGGAATGAAAAAGATTGATAACTAAAACTTTTCTTCTTCAGCCTATAACATAGACATTTTTTGACTATGACATTGCAGCCTCTGTTCTCCAACCTTATTAAGCCACCCAAACAACACTTGGGATGGGAATTTCTGATCAAAAGGTAGGTGCTGCCAATGTCAGTGCTGGAAAATCATGAGATAAGGATGTTGCTGGGGACAGAAAGAGGCTTGTCTTGTCATGCTTATCATATAGGTCACCATATATTGAACCATGCAATAGCCTAGACCTTCCTTATTAGATTTTGGGGGAAACAAAACAACAAAAAATCTTTTCCCCTAAAAATTTACGTTGGAAGTCTTTCTTAAATGACATAGTTGCTTTTCGTGGTATACTGGTTAATTCTGATAAAAGAACTTGCTACATTTTTTGATGACTTGGGTCTCTAATGCTTCTCACAGTACAGGATATAGTCATAGTATAAGCATAATGCCTTTACAAAAAATATAACACTAGTCATAGTGAATATTTATCTGTATGTTTATATTCCAATTGTGCAATTTAAAGCTTAGAAGACTGAAAATAAAAATATGAAAATTTGCATCATTTTGCAATTCCAGAAGCTAATATTTAATTTTATTAACGTCTTTTCAGAAATGGGCTGTGAGTGTCATTCTGCCAAGCACCTAAAACATTGTGCTGACCCTCAGTTTGTGCCTTCTTTGCTTTTAGTAGTAATACTGTTTTCTTCAAGTGTAAGAGAACAAGCTAACAGGTATATCTTCATATATTTGTATTTCTCAAACCTAATAATACTAAAAATTCCTAGGATTCTTAGAATTTTACTCTAATGGAAACAAAATTCACAATTTTTCCTGGCAACAGGCCTCCTAAGACAGCAGAAGGTCTATGATTCAGAAATTTATCTGCAGACGCCCACAATGATGAATGTTCACTCTAATGTTCATAATTTAGGAGGGAAGAATTCCTTTATTTGTTTTACCCAAAGCCTCCATATATTCTTTGAAATTCTCCCAATTATTCCAGCACACAACAGTCTCATAAATCAAATAACCAGAGTAGTCCAAGATATTCCACTTAATATGACATGTAATCCCCCCCAAGAAAATGAGATGGGGTAGCTTTGGTGTATCTACTTAGAACAAGGTTTCTCATTGTCATTTCAGAAGTATAACCCTTCTAAACATTTTCAATAGTTTCTGGCCCTGATAACAAATCATCTCAGTGTTTTGCTTCTATGGCTACTTCGTAAAAGTCAATCTCAATAGCCTTGGGAGTCATTCTCTTTTGTCTGGCTTCCTTGTAGCCCAAGGGACTATAAATAGCCCATTTTCTTCTAGTTGGCTCTCCTAAATCTTTCATTCAGCTATGAAGGTAAGAGCCTTTATCTAGGTAGGTGATTACGGAGGTTGTGAGGGGCAGGTAGGTAATCTGGGCACAGATTACATCACATGAATATTTACACTGGGTCGAGTTTAACAATAACAGTTTTTTCCATAGCTCTACGGCTTCAGTTGTGATCAGACTTCACAAGACTACAGAGACAAAGTATTCATTAAACAGATATCAAGGAGTCTTGAGCATAAAACAGGTTGCTTCTGTGATGTGAATTATTAAGATCTCTTTTAATTATTCAAATACGTTTTTGTGTTGTTATTTTCTTCTCTAACAATTACGTTCAAGTCACTGAGAGATATGAACATGAACAACAATTTCCCTAAGACTGCCATGTTGTAATGAATCGGGACTACATATGCTGTAATCACCAGCTAACTGTAAGAAAATTTAGAGTCTGGTGAGGCGACACTTCACTTCTTATAGTCTGACTGCTTACCCTCTAAAGTGAAGTATTTGTTCAGACAATTATGTCCCTGGTGTCTCTTATTCCATACCTCTAAAAGGCAACAGAATTGTATTTGCACTATTGAAATGAATTTTTCCTTTTCATGTGTCAGATACATAGCATCTGAAATGAACAAGGGAGCAAAGCACAGTGATATGATCTAAAGGATGAATGTTCTAATTAAATTTCAGATGTTTGTGGTACAAATCTCCAGAAGCACCTGGCATAAAATGACATATTCCAAAAATAAAGCAGGAGCTAACTCTCTCTCTCTCTCTCTTTCTCTCTCTGACTAATTGGCAAAGAAGAAGATGGAGTCATTTGCTTCTGGAGAGGTAAAACTAAGAGTGGAGCAAAGATTTGCATGAAGTTGCATATAGAGAGTGACCTTTAAATGAAGAGTGATGTCCCCAATCAGTCTTACTGCAGGCACTGCATATGAGTCCTAGGTTCTGAATGATGTTTAAAAATCACTATATATTTGATTTTCATTCATTTTTTGCATCCTCTTAGATTTCAGAAATCCTCTTCAAGCATTATCTTCCCTTAAAAAAAATCCTTAGAATAGGAAAAGAAGCTTCCTGGTGAATCATCATAGTTTATTATTTTAAGTTATTTAACAAAAATATAAAATCACTTTTTCTCAAGCTATCATTTTTGACAATTATAAATTTCATGTAACTTGACTTGTCACTGAACAAATATGCCATATTAATTTCAAAAAAAGAAAATTAAATATATGATGTATTTGTTATAGAAATAGAATTTTAAAACTAAAATTTATGCTGTGGTCATTTAGTAGAATATCTCCATTTTAAACCAAAAAAGGCCAGAATTCCTAGGGAATTGAAAAGTCTTGTCCTGGTTAGCCGTTACAGTCAAAGGACTTCAGATTTCAAATCAAGAGACCATGAAAGCTCAAGATTTAAGGTGAGAAGTGCAATAATTTAATCCCTCTTGTACTACTACTAACAAGTTAAACAAATTTTTCAGTAATGAACCTGTAACCTAGTTCATTCTAAAGCATTCTAGAATGTTAGTTATTACTCTATGCCGGGATTCTCTTTCAACTAGAACTCTACCTACTAGAAACCTTACCATTGTCTGTAGTATTATTGATACAGATGCTGTTATTTAAGCATTAGTCAAAGTTTGTGGGGTTTTTTCTGTGATCGTGTGTTAAGTTTTTGGGTTATATTCCTAAATATTTTTCACAGGAACTGTTTGACTTCTATGGAAACCACTTTGTTTTTCTCTATACTTTACAATAGGATTCCATTTGAACTATTATAGAATTTTACAAGTGGAAGCATATAGTATTTAAATTTTTTACTCAACCATAGGCTTTTACAATTCATCCAGGTTGTTTCCTGTAGCTTTGATTCATTCATAATTGTGAGTATATAATATCTTATGGCATATGTATACTGCACATTTTCCATTTTATTTTTATGGACATCTTGTTTGGTTCTTGTTGGTCCTATGGTAGAAGTGATGCTCTGAACTTGTTAGTATGTCTCCTTGTGCACATTTTCATATTTTGTAACCATAAAGTGTGATCGGAATAATGTCTTATTGAATAAATATCCCACTATATAGCCATTCTACTGAACACCAGATGAACAACCGAGTCGTTTCCAATTTTAGCTGTTACAATTTGTGACGCTTGAACATTCTTGTATGTGTTTTTTGTTGAACAAATATGTGCACTTCTGTTGAGTTATACATAGGAGTGATGGGACATAAGATATGCATATGTTTGACTTTAGTAGGTACTGCCAATGTTCTTTTCTGTTTGTTTGTTTTGTTTTGTTTTGTTTTTTTCCAAAATGATTATACCTAGTTGCCCTCTCATCTGCAGAGTATGGAGCTCTTGTGCAATATCCACACAAACACTTGGTGTTGACTGTCATTTTTATTGTAGCCATTCTACTGAGTGCATCTGTACGCCACTGCGGTTTTTAATGTGTGTTTCCTTAATTATTAGTGAGAGGAATTGTTTTTGGTAGATGTATTTGCTATTTTGAATTAGCTATATTTTCAAGTCTGTTTACTTTTCTTGCCCACTTTTCTTTTGTGTTATCTTTCTTTTACTTATTAGCTTGCCCAATATGAAACTATATTTTAGATATGAACTTTTTGTTAGTTATGTGTGTTGTAGACAACTGTTCTCATTCTAACACTTGCAATTCTGCCTGCAATAATGATGACTTTGGGGAACCTTTCAAAAACTTTGAGGACATTTTAAATTTAATGTGGCCTTTTATTTATGGCCAATGTTTTGTTCTTAAGTCTTTGCCTATTCCAAAGTCATAATCATATTTTATTTTATCTTCTAGAAACTTTAATATTTCACCTTTTATATTAAAATATAACTGTATTTTATACTGAGCATATTCCATATATCATGTGTTTGAGGCTAAGATTCATCTTCCCCATATGATATCCAGCTGACTCAGACCTTTTGTGGAAAATAATATATCTCTAGTTTTCTTTGAATTCTTTTGTCCTAAATCAAGTGTCCATGTATCTGTGTGTCTGCTTCTGCTATATCTAGATACCTGTTTTTTTGCCCATGTATCTATCTACTACAACACTGTCTTAATTTCTCCAGACTTATAATAAATACTAATATATGGTAGAACAACTTCTCATACCTTGGCATTCTTCTTCAAAAGTACCTTGGCTATTCGTGGTCCTCTGTATTTCCAGTAAGGTTAGCTTTTCATGTCATATCCCTGTTCTCTCTGTCTCTCACTTCCTGCCTCTCCTTGTCACACACACACCTATAAACACACACACAACTGGGATTTTTATTATAATTGTACTAAGTCCATAGATTTTCTGTCTTAAGGCTGATAAATTTCATAATCTCAGATTTCTTAATTGGGTTATAGAACTTCAAATTTTTATTGTGTATTTGGTTTTTAATTTATCAAACTTGCTAAACTATCTTATAAATGCTGATAATTTTTGGTAGATAATTTTGGATTTTTAAATACACAATCATGATTTCTGTTATATCAATTTCTAATAAGAAATGTTCCCCAATCAATGGTTCTTGCCTTACATGCCTCTTATTTAATATTGAATAACAGGGTAGGAAACATCCTTGAATCATTCTCGATCTTTAAGGAACATTTTGAATAGTTCACCATTTGACATGATGTTTGCTTGGTATTTTGAAGGATATCCTTTATCAGATTATATTAGTGTCCCTATATTCCTAGTTTTAAAAAATATTTCTCTTTAAAATTGTTAATTTTGGATGTTGAACATTATTAAATGCTTTTTCTTATCCACTGAAGCTATATGATTTTCTAGATTATCTTCCCATGTGGTTTTACTGGTCAGGGTCTCTCAGAAAACAGATGACATGCTCACCCAGGGTAATTGAGAAGAGTTTAAAGAAAAGGTTATTTGCAACAGACTGGGTTCAGTTTAGGGAACCCTACAAGAGATGCTGCATCACTATGGACTAACAACAGCTAAGATCCAATACAACTTCAAGTTGTGAAGAGATAAGTATCAATACAATTCCCAGAATTTGGATAAATGTTGATTCTGTAAGTGAGAGCCCACAAGCCTAAGCTCTAAGTTTCAGTAGCACAGAACAGCCCCTGCCCTACCATCCCTGGGAAGGGAGGGAGCCAGTGGAACACATACTCCAATATCGTGTTTTTCCAGTCTTCCAATTGCCTACTCTTATGCTTCCCATGGCCATAACTAACCATAAGCTATACAGCATTTAACTGGGCAAAGAAAAATGGCAAGTGGATCCAGAGAGACCAACGAAGTGTGGTGAGCAGATTCTGAAATGGATCCTGCTTATTCCTGCCTCTCAGGACTCACAACCTTGGGTATTCTCACCTCCTTGAGTGTGGGCAAGGTGGTTATGTTGCACAACACTCAAGTCCACCTTGTTAGAAGACTCTCTCCCTTGTTGGTTTAGATAAAACAGGTGGACATGTTGGGAAGGTCTGTGTGGCAAAGAACTGAGAACAGTCCTCTAGCCAACAGTCAGCTGGGAACTCAGGGTGGCCTATGGCTAAAAGCTAGCAAGAAACTGAGGTCCTCAGTTCAACAGGCTGCATGCAACTGAGTCTTAACAGCCATGTGAGTTTGGAAGCAGATCCTTCCCCAACTGAGATGAGATTGCAGCCTGAGCCAACACCTTGACTGCAGCCTGTGGATTCTGCAACAGAGCATCCTGCTGAGTCCAGAGTCCGGAATTGCAGAAACTGTGAGGTAATAAATGTGTATTGTTTTAAACTACTGTTTGTGGTAACATTGTTATGTAGCAATAAGTAAATAATAGGAGAGGAATATCTAGTGCAGTGGGGAGCTGTAATATTGAGATGGATATTTAGCTATTGATTTTTAAAAAAATCTTTCCCTTTCACCAATATTTTCAGTTTGGGTTAATAATTTCACTTAAAACACTTTAAGATACATCCCACCAGTTGTATGATTCATCAAAAGATTTTTAATTTCTCTTTTAATTTTGTCTTAAATTATGGGTTATTTACATATCATTTTTGCTGTCTAAATGATTGCATTGTGGTAAAAAAATATACTTTATAGTTTTAGTTTAGCTTTTTTATTTAAGAGCAATTTTATGCCCAGAATTTAGTTAATTTTTATAATATTACTTGTGTATTTGAAACCAGGTGCACTCTACAGTCGTGGCATACATAATTTTATAATCATCTTTTAAGACCAAATTGTTAATTATGTTTTTTGAATCACCTATATTCTTACAGATTTCCTCTGATACAATAATGCTTATTCATTATTTGAGATGTTTTATTTTTCATTCTATATCTTCCAATTCTATATTTTAGAGTTTTCACATCTCTTCTGGTAGTCCAAATCTCTTTACCCAGTAGTCCCATAGTTTTCTGAAGATTCATTAACATACCAATGATAGTTTGTTTATATCCTTTATCTGATAATTCCAAAACCTGGGTTTTCTGTTGGTCTGTTTCTATTGATGGGTTTCTCTCTTGACTCAATGTCACATTTTCCTGTATTTTTTCTTTTTTTTAATATGTCTTTTATTATTTTTTATTGCACACTGGACATTGTGGATGATATATTTATAGACTCTGGTGTTTATCTTTTTTTAAGGGTTTTAAAATTTTGATCTAGAAAGCAATTAAACTATTGGTGATTATGTTGAGTTTTGTGGAGTTTTGATTTTAGAGTTTGTTAAAGTGAGTCTATTTCTATTTTGATGTTATATCTTGGACAAACCCCTTAGGTTCTAGAATGTACTCCTTAATCTTAAGGCCTAGCCTTTCTGGGGTTTGAATATAAAGCACAAAATACTTCTGAAGTCCCTCTTACTTAGCAGGATTAAACTCCAAAATCTGTCTTCTTAGTCCTAAGTGGCTACTGAAAAATTTTATCCTGTCTTTCAGCCTTATAGCTATGGTTTTCATGGGAGTTCCTTGGAGAATTGGAGTTTAAGCACCAGCTAATGATTTTGTGTAGTTTGTATATATATTTTTGTAATCATGTCCATATGGCTTTCTTCTTCAGTATTTCCTTCCTCAGCTCCCTCTCTGGAAGCTCTAAATGATAATTAATGCAATCACTGAGCCCTGCGTTTAATAATAATAATTTCTACTTGTACCATGCAAATAAATGGATTATTTTAAAGCACTAAGTTTTATAGTGATGTGTTCACCAATACAACAGACATATATTTAAGATAAATTATTTTAATGTGGCAGAAAAGATTAGATGTTTATATTGTAGAAATCTTCTCATATGTTTTTTGTATGTACAGCCTTACCTCCACCCATCTTCCAACTGAATATCAATGACTAAATAAAGGTAAGTATTGTCCTAAACAAAGATAAATGCTATATGTTACTATTTTCTGTAGGTATTATAATACTTATTTTTAACTCAATCACTCTATTTCCTCTAAATTTTCTTCCATGAAGTAATGGAATCAGATATGAAAAGTGATATAATGTGGAACTATAAATATTTAGTTTATTAAGCAGCAAACCACATGCGTATTCAAAGAGAGCTAAATGTTATACAGTTCCCAGAAAATTTCAGATCATAGAGACCAAATTTACAGCTTATAAAAGATCCAGATTCTTCTCTCCCACTGCCCCCCCATTATCTCATTATTTGCCCATGGCAAAAATACATTCTGTAATATTCTACCGGTCTGCCTCAAAATGGGAGTCTTTACATGTCCTTTAAATGTGAACTTTTTTTAAATTTTAAAATTATCAAAATAAGATTTGTGACAACCAGGATGAACTGTGCACACACCAATATCAAGTGGATTCTTACTGCATCTAATCAAACTTAAACTGTGATCCCAACTCACTTCACTCTTCTGTTAGCAAGTAAGAAACCATTCTGAAGATTTTCTTTGTCTCATTTGTTGGTTTCATTACAAAGTATTTCTGATAGTGCACTTCTCTCTGAATTTACTAAATTAGCATGTTTTACTTACACTAACTAGTATACTATCCTTCAACTCTCCATTCTAACAATCAGTACTACCCATTTGACATTTACTTTCTGCTTTCTATACTTGGGTCTGAATATGGGAGCTAGGACAGTCCATTTTGACTCATGGTCAATAAAGACACTTTCTTATTTTATATCAACGATTCCTGGATTTAACCCATGACCTTCCACCATAACTTTGTTTACTTCCTTGATTAAAGTTTTCTGTGACTCTGAAACTCTTCCTATATCTCTTCTGATCTACTTCTTATGCTCCCATTTAAAATTTATGAGTCATATTTGTTAGTTCATTTATAATTTATGAATCATATTTGTTACAATTTATGAATCATATTTGTACCCTTTAGTGAAGTTCAGCTTCTTGACCTGGACTTATAATAGGATTTGTTAGTTATGAAAATAATGAAAAATAATAATTACTTATTATAACTTACAGAATAGTCGTGTCCTTTATTCCAAGTTGTTACAAATATATGCATACATATAATATCTATGTAGCCTGAATGTGAAACACTATCTTTTACTTACTCTCCATACTGTGTCATTTTCTTCCAGTTTTCAAAAGTGGAGATCTCTTTCAAGTTCTTATTTCAAAATGTGTATAGCATTTTGATCCTTTAGTAAAGGCGAGTGAAAAACATCCCATGCTTTGTATATATATAATTTTATGGTTTAATTAATTCTAGAGAATATTGTGCTGGTTCTAACAAATGCCTGATATTTTGACTTTTATCAAGAATGCATTTTGCTCCTGGGAACTCTCTTAATTATTAGCCTACACACCTCCTAATTAAAGACAGGAAGAAAAGCTGAAGGAATAGTTTTTTTTTCTGAAGATAGATTTAAACAATATATGTATATTCTGAATGTACAATGATACCAACAGAAAATGTGACAAAATTAAAACTGAAATATTGTCACGAAAGTAAGTGAATGGGTGGGATTCATGATGTGGAGAGTAAAATGAAAATGATGATGACAATGGTGATAAAATATATCAGTAACATTAATGCAAATCTGAGCCAAGATGAATTCATTCTTCAGAAAGCAAGTGGATCTATAAGTACATTTTAGGAAGCCATCTTTTTCCATTGAACATTGAAATAATTATTATACTTCTCTTAGAGAAACAGATTATTTCTAGACTGTAGTACAGTTGGTAAAGGACCAAAATCCTAGAGTTTTCTTTTTTCCTGACACACCATCATGGCAAGTAAATGGAAGAATGCCAGTGATATCTACTATTGGACTAAAGGTTACATAGTGAAGGCTAAAATTCAGGAATTCTAATCTCTGATGAGTGATTGCTTTTATGATCTTAAACTTGTCACTTCTGTCTTGTTTATCTTGTATCATTGCACTGAGCTATTCATGATTCCCATCACACTTGCTTATTTCACTGTAGCTCCAGAAGATTAATTGCTAAATGTCTGCCTAGAGCTCGGGGAAAAAAAAAAAAGTTAATAAAGAGAAGCTGCCAAAAATGTTGCACTGTCAATTTTTTAAAATATCAGAATATCTAGTAGGCTTTTCCACACATTTTCATCTGTCAAAATCTTACTCGTCTTCTGAAGCTAGCTAAATTTTAACGTTTTTTGGATGAATTTTCCCTTGTCTTCAGTCAGAATAAATCAATGGCTTCTCCTCGATACTCTCCAAAACTTTGTTTTAACTTTTGTTGCAAAACTGCTTTCAGTTCTTTTGTACCACAGTTGTGTATGTGTCTGTACACAAACACTTTCTTTCTATTTAAAATTTACTTTTAAGGTCTACTATTGAACAAATAAGAAATACCAAAACATTCTAGGTCATATTTAGAACTCTAGTTTTATTTATTGTTTTATAAATCCCATAAACTAAATAACATTGTCATAACATTATCAGAGATGCATCCCTTACCTCATTGTACACCAAAGTGGCATGAGCTAGACTGAGGAAAATATCTGGCAAAAAACAAACAACAGTGAAGGTGAAATAAGAGCAACCATAATTTGTGATTGAGGTGACAAAGGTGGTCTCCTGTAGACATTCCCTGGGGAGTGATGTTATTGTACTAGCTCTATTTTTATGTCATTACTTATCTCAGGGGGATTGAATTTAGCAAAAGTAACAAGTAGGGAAAATTAGATTTGTAAACTATTAAAATAAGTGCATATGAATGACTATTCAAAGACAAATCTCGGACTTATTCTGCTTCCTTATTACAAAGACACTATGAGATAGATAGTATTTATATTAACAACTCTCTAAAGGGCATATTTTAAATATTCAGATTTAGGCATCAGCTTTTTCAATGCCATATGTTTTGTTCAACATCAGTGTCCTAACATTGCAAGTTAACTTGAATTAATATTAATAATTTTGTTCTGCATACGAATAAAAGGAACCCAAAGCTAGTAAGACACAGGCATTGTGTTAAACATTCGTCGCACTCTGATAAGAATTTAAGAATGTTAGGAATGAATTAATGAGCAATATTTAGAAGGAAAACATACAAAACATATTTAAATATTTTCATATATAATTATTGTCACAGAATCCCTTTCTTCCATGGAGAAATACCATGATGCATTTATCTAGTCCAATCTGCTTTGACTGACCCTCTAAGTTTATATGATCAATTGTGTTTTTATATGAAAGAAAATTCAACATATATTTATGGAAATTCATTTCTTCAATATCGATAACTTTTTAATAGAAGATGGAAACAATTTAAAAGAATTTCATTCAAGCAGGAATTATTAACAGCTAAAATTAGATACATTTATTGAATTCTATCAAAGTCAAATAGTATATGATCACATATTATGAATAACTAAGAGGGGAAGTTTAAGAACTCCACAAATAGAAATAGTCATTAAATAAATGAATGTCAAAGTGGAATGCTTAGTAAGGTAAAGTGATGCTATAAAATATGATTTTATACTTGGAAGGAGACATGGCTACTCGTGGTGGTGTTTGTTTGTTTCATATAACATTCTACCAGTGACATTTCTGTGTTTATTTTGACAAAATTTTGAAGTAGTTATCCTTGGAATTCATAAAACCTTATGAGGCATGAGTTTTGGGTGACTTAGTTTATACTCACTCAAATAAAGCAAATAGAAAACTTATTCACACAATTCAAGGAAGATCCTACAAAGAGCAGAATTAATATTTATTTGTTTCATATAGATTCAATGATTTGTTAACTTTATACAATATGCTATCTTATAATCAGTAGATTCATAGTCTTGTTTGTTTCCCATAATAATCCTACTAGTGAATATTTCCTCCTTCACTTTTGATTTAAAAAGCATTTATACTGGTTATCACATAAGACATGTATAACGTTCATTTTGGCTTACTGGGGTTTTTATTTATCCTAATAAAGCAAATGCAGAATTAATAATTATATAACTCAAGGAAAATCCTATAATTAGTAGACAGTCAGCAAAGGTAACAATCTTCTTCAAGTCTATTTTTATATTTACAGTCTACATTGATTATTCTTACTTTTCTGAACCTGGCCAATTGGCATTTTTAAAAAAGAATGGTTATTCATTCAACAATTGTTTATTATTTAATGTAAATAATAAAAATATTTACATTAGAGTGCAGGTTTGTTCTGGATTGTGTGTGTTTGGGGATGGGGTGGGAGGATATTTTGATAACATTTTAAGCATCTTAATGTATCATTGTCACAGTGACTCTCACCCTTTCTTCTGAGTCCATCTGCATTTCACAAGGAGCAATGTTCATTACTCCTGCTCTCCCTCACTTCCTCCAAGTGTTCATCCCTCTGCCTCTTATTCCAATTCTCACTTCTCTCCACTTAAAACATATCAGTTGGTTTGGGCATAAGCTTTTATCTCCAACATTATCTCACCCATCCCATTCTTCTATATGTAGAATATTCACAGCTATGCTTTATCTCCTGATGCTGCTACTTTATAATTTCCCAAATCATGACCCTTCTAATATGTCCATGCTCCCAAGTTATGTAAATCTATCTCCGTTTCTTTGTAATTGATAGAATCATGGTCCTTTCTCCAGGAAACTCAACTTTCTTTCCTATTCTTATCCAAAGTAGAGGCAGGGTGGTGAGTTCTCTGCTCACTGTTCTTGTCGACCAAAGTCTAGGGATCATTCAAAGACGGACCGTGAAAGCACAGGCTAATTTTGACTTGCCATCACGGAAATCAGATTTTGTTTATTTCTATAACATATGTGCACATTGATGCTGGTAAAAATCTTACCTGAGAGAGAGACACAACAATTCTAATGAATACACATGTATGTACAGTTATCTAGAATGACCAGGGGAAGAATATATTCTAGTAAATATAGACGTAAAATAAACTTAATGCAAAAGCACTTTAACATAAATAAGCATAAATTAATTTAGAAAAAAAATCAAAGTGATTTTTTGCCAAAGTATATTCTCCTAAAATTACTAGGTTGTTGCATGAAGGACACCTGTAATAAAGTGAGTTTGTAAAAACTGAGTTAAACAGATTATGTATGAGAGAGTCAGATACCATTAGAGCCGAATTTCTCAAAACCTTTAGTATACTAATTAGTGTGACTGACTCTCCAAGGTACGATACAAAACTGTATTTACACAGTTTATTTGCTCATGGAATCCTATTCTTTAGAAAATATCCTATAGAATTTATGTCCCTTAATGTGCACATTTTGGAGTTCTACTTCAATTAATTAGTTTCAAGAGATACCTTTTTAAATTCGGACAGTCATTATAAATGCTGAGTTTCATTTCTAAAAATGTGATCTTTCCTTATTGGAAAACTTCAGAATAAGAGTAGTAGCCTTGTAAAAAATTTTTAGCCTTTTCTGTCCACTGCCCTTGGAAAGAAAAATAAAGGAGTATGAAGAAAAGATAGGTTGTAAACATTGATTTGGAAGAACCCATTTTTTATTATAATAAATTAAGCTAAAAATTATATACATGTCAGCCATGGTTGAAATTCTAGACAGAAATGATACATCAGGGTCAGAATTTATTGCTAAAATATAGAGTATAAGATTAACCATAAATCCTGCAATCTAACTTTGATCTCAAGCATATTGACCTCAGCTGTCTTAACATAAAATGTTTTATTGTAAATCTTAGGAAAAGTCATTTTACTTTAAACATATATTCATTTAAACTTCACCTCATTGTCAATGTCATCCTTATTCAATTTAAACACTTCTTCCAGTTAAGTGGCTTATTTCATACATCAACAGTGACAAAGGCAAATAACAGAAAATAAGTCTTGAGAGAAAGGTGTTTCATGTGAATATAAATGAACATGTATAAAGCAAAGCTAACTGTAAGACTTTTATAGGTGGAATGGACTTGAAGTAAGTACTGAGAATTAAAACCAAAATAATTTTGGAAAAAATAAAAAGAACAATAGAAATTCGGGTAAATATATTTACAATAATTTGCTTTATTTTCAAAGATGATAGTATATTACTCCAAAGGAATTTTTTGTGGATATTTAAACACAAAATAACTTTACTGAATTCCATGTTTGTTCTTTTTTACAATTTTAAATAAATGATATTTATTTTGCATTCATAGAATGCTATATATAACATCTTTCATTTTTTTGCCACTATTAATACTGTCTTATAAATAATGTCTTATATTCCCATTAAATGGTGAGGATATGAGTTTATCTATCTATACCTGTACCTTGATTTTATTTTGACTAATATAATGAATTTTCATGTTGACAAATTACTTTTCAATAGTGAAACTCTGCTAATGCTAATTGGTTTTCATAGCACTCTAACCCATGATCTTGGTCTTAGTATAACAATGCTTTCTATACTCAAAAATTTATATTCATTTAGTTATTTAATTATGATTCATTCATTCTTTCGTTTATTCACCCACATTTGCTAAATACCTACCATATGCCAGTCCATGAAGAGAGACAAGGCTTATACTCAAATGTAGACTGCTTTTAATTGGGTGTGAAAGTCTTTAGCTATCAAAAAATTTTTTAAAAACCACGAAATATAAATTATTGCTCTGCAGAGTATAAAAACAAGGCAATAGACTAGGGCTTGACCGCGTGCCTACCTTAAGAGGTCAAGTAAGAACCTCTGAGGAAGTGATTCAAATATAAGAAAGTGCCGCCCACGAGGAGATCAGCGGAAATTGCCTTATGGGCAGAAGGAATTGTTAAGGCAGATTAAGCTTATATTTTTAAAGACTAGCAAAAGACCTTATGCTTTTATTTAAATAATTTTTTTATTGGAGTATAATTGCATTCCAAAGTTGTGTTAGTTTCTGCTGTACAACGAAGTGAAGCAGCTATATGTATACATATATCTGCTCCCCCTTGGACCTCCCTCCCACTCCCCCCATCGTGCCCATCTAGGTCACCACAGAGCACCAAGCTGAGCTCCCTGTGCTTTATAGCAGTTTCCCACTAGCCATCTATTTTACACATGGTTGTGTATATATGCCAATCCTAATGCCCCAATGCTTTTAAAACTGTGGGCCAGGGGAAGATATTAAGGGGTAAGATTGGCAAGGTAGCTGGTACCAATTTAGGTAGAGATTGTTAGGTTAGTGTAAATGTCTAGAAATTATGCTAAATCCCATAGGAAACTACTGCACATCTTTACTCAGATGTACAGCATGGCTGGACTGCATCTACTGTGTAACATTATTTTTCAAAGACAAAGAGCCATTGAGATTGATTTTCATCATAATATTCCCAATGGTACTTATTATAATCACCTTTAGTATCTCCTGATATTTTCTCCTCTCGTTATGAATTGCAATAATAATTTATGTACATATAGCATGCTGTACTTCAAGGATATTTTCACATATAATGCTTTGTATGATCTTCATAACATCCCTAACACAGTATGTTGAGAGGTAGTAAATATAACACTGTTTGTCAGTGGAGATTCTGGGGCCAAACTGCATCCAAGTTCTGCCACTTAGTAACTGTGGGACCTTGGATAAATTGCTTAACTTCTTTGTGTTTTTAATGCTTCACCTGTATAAAAATTCTTTTTTGAGTACTCATTGAGTTAATTTACTGAGAGTTCTTAGAAGTTTGCCTGGCACCTTCTAATCGTGCTAGTTTAGTTTTTATTATGATATAGGGCAGAGATCTTGCCAAAACTGTGGTTTTGCTCATCTGTTACTCTAGGCAAATGGAACTTTGAATTCTCTGTGCCTTGGTTTCTTCCTTCCTTGTGAAATGGGGTAAATAACTCCACATGGTGTTATAAGTGTTTAGTGACATTCCTAAAACATGTTCCTAATAGCCTAACTGTGGTTCCAGGTAAATGATTTTGGTTACTTTCTTTTCTGTATTTAAATGGGGAAGCTATATTTAGAGAGATTTAATGAATTCCTAAACTTTGTCTCACTAACGAATAAGAGGTAAATTCACCCGGCAGTTCAAATTCAACTTTGATGGTCCTGTCAGCTGACAGAGAGCACCAGCAATGTCAATACTTTCAGGAGTGCATTAAAACAGAACGCACAAAGTGGAACACAGCTTGGAGAAAATGACCAATCTGAATAAATTAGCCTACAACATATTTTCTTCCCTATTAACATTTGTTGTTACTTTAGGATCATTTTTCCATTTCTTAGCCTACTTGCAGGGTGCAAGAGGAAAAATACATTGAAAAAAAAATCTTGTGGCGGTTGCTGTCTACTTTTACTACAAGCCACAGTGATGTACAATTGTCAACAAGCTTCTAGGATATTCTAACATAAGATAGCCTCAATTCATCAACATATGCTTAATGCATGAATAGTTTTCTTTTTTTTTACATTTAGCTTTACCTGGAATTTTGAGTCACATTTAATCTTGCTTTCAAGTTAAATACAGAGTTGATATTTAATAAAGGGAATCAAGTTTTCTTCTAATTTAATTATATTATTTTTTATGGCAATAGTACTTCAAGAAAATGAAGAAACCATAGGCATAGTAATCATGGGATATTAATTTGGTGATGTTACAAAAAACATGTCTGGGCATATCTGAGCACATATGTCTTTACTCTTCTATAATAGAGCTTCAAGAAGTCATTATTATATTGTAATTTATTTCCTTATATGCTCATTGTGCCAACCTTTGCTCTCAGATCCAGTCTTTTCTGTGTTTTTTTTTTTTTTTAAACAATCTGGAGTTCAGTATTATTTTTTAATTAATTAATTAATTAATTTTTATATGCGTTTGGTCTTTGTTGCTGCTCACGGGCTTTCTCTAGTTGCGACGAGCGGGGGCCACTCTTCATTGCGGTGCGTGGGCTTCTCATAGTGGTGACTTCTCTTGTTGCAGAGCACGGGCTCTAGGCACATGGGCTTCAGTAGTTGTGGCATGCGGGCTCAGTAGTTGTGGCTCACGGGCTTAGTCGCTCTGCGGCATGTGGGATCTTCCCAGACCAGGGCTCGAACCCGTGTCCCCTGTATTGCCAGGTGGATTCTTAACCACTGTGCCACCAGGGGAGTCCCAGTCTTTTCTGTTAATCAACTATTTTCTTACCAATTAACGAATGACAGTCACTGGAAAAAAATTGTAGTATCAGAGGATGGGAGAATCACTCAACCTCTTTTTCTGCTTCAGGGGTTTTTATAAAAGTAGCTGGATCTCATCTGTGGTTCTTATTCTCACCAGAAGCTCTGGATCCCAGGCCTGGGTTACTCTGCCTCTTCCAATAGCTGATAGCAGCTTCCTGCTTTTGCTTATTAATAAATTGTCTCACTGTCTGCTCATTTAAGCTTTCAGCTTTTTAACTGCTTTGTAACTATTTCACTCTATTGAAATAGCTGATGTGGGCTCTGTTTCTTTCTGACTGATACAATGACTTACTACCTAATGCCCCTGGAGTCAATATTGTGTAACATCTTTGTATTTGGCATGATGCAAAGCTAAAATCATATTGATTTGGAATATTTATATTTCAGACAAAAATATGGGTTTAATCATTCGACAAAAATTCTACAACTTAAGCTCACAGCACAAAATTACCAAATTAAAATAAGCATAAAAGTATAATATCGCTTATATGTGGAATCTAGAAAAATGATACAGATGAACTTATTTGCAAAGCAGAAATAGAAACACAGACCTAGAGAGCAAACATATGGATACCAAGGGGGAAAGGAGGGGGAGTGGGATGAATTGGGAGATTGGGATTGACATATGTACACTACTATGTATAAAATAGATAACTAATGAGAACGTACTGTATAGCACAGGGAAATCTACTCAGTGCTCTGTGGTGACCTGAATGGGAAGGAAATCCAAAAAAGAGGGGATATATGTATACGTATAGCTGATTCACTTTGCTGTACATCAGAAACTAACACAACATTTAAAGCAACTATACTCCAATAAAAATTAATTTAAAAAATAAGCATAAAAGTACGTGAGCTTTTAAGGACAGCTGGAAATTAGTTTCTTTACTTTGCTCTGCAAGAATCTAACTCCACTTGAGTTTGCATTGTTTTTAAAATTGAAATTGTATTAACTAGCTTCTTTTAGGTGCTTCATCTGGTATTCTTCAGCAGGCAAAGGATGTTGCATTCAGTGTCCTTAGGAGAGTAAAAATATGTCTACTGAATATGAAGGAACAAGAGTACCTTCTAGAAAATCGATGCAATCTGAATCTCTTTCCTATGGGCCAAACAATCCCATCTTTCAGTGAATTATGGGCCTGCTATTCAACACAGTGCTTCACAATCAATGACCATAAAGAGGACCCTAACCTAAGCCTTCAGGAGAGGCTAAACTACAGTCACTTATTCTGATCAATAAGGTAGAAAGTTATACAAAAATATTTAAATTACAGTACAAAATGTTTTGATGCTTTAAGTAATAACCTTCTCATTTTTCAAAAAGTCATCTGACAAATATTCTTCTCTTAGAAAAAATTAATAGCTTGCATTTATTTAATATGTTTATTTGGTTATGCAGTGGACATCATCATAAACATGACAATACATTTTTGTATTTAACCATCTCAACATCCCTAAAAGGTGAGTACAATTATTACCCAAGTTACAGATGAGAAACTGAAGTGCACAGTTAAGTAGCATACTCAAGTTCACTGAGCTGGCAAGTGGCAGGCTGACCCCAGAGACTATGCTTTTAATTTCTCCAATGTTTTCCTTCTCAATGTCATGGTAAATTGTTTAGAGTCACAGCTGAGGCTGGAAAAATTCAGCTCAAGCTAAATACTATGCAAGAAAGTGTTCAATATATACAAATAGTGAATCATTCAGTTATACACATGAAACTAATATATTTTATATGTCAATTATATCTTAGTAAAAAAAGAAACTGTTCAAGACTAATTTGAAGGTGGCTCCAACCTCCAGTGCCTCAATTACCATGAGTAAACTATCTTAACATGTATATTTGGCTCCACTGTTATTGGTTTGTGTGTTTATTCATATATATGAGATAATCTGATGGGTACCAGTATCATTTGGAGTAACTCTTACTATACAGTTTCTCATGCACCTCCTTTGGCTTATGGGATTCCTTGGTTTTATGGGATTGAGATGCCTGAGTGTAAGGCCAAGCAATCTGCATTTTTTAAAGCACTCGCTATATGTTGTCAAGACTTAGAACCATTGCAGTGCACTTTGAGGTCTTTGAAGGGAGAAACTGTGTCTAACCCTGGCCCTGGTATAGATAGTTCTCAATAAATGCTTGTTGAATATAGGAAGTGAGCAGGTCATCAGGATGTATTCAAGGATTTGGCATCATATCAGATCAGGCAAGAGGGGTAACCCTAGGACTGTTGTCTTTAGGAATGCATCTCATCTCTAGCAAAGGGGCTCCATCCAAATGTCTCACATGGGGATAATGGTAACATCTTGGATAATTCATCAGCATTCCCTAGGACATAGTGGAGAAATCATCAGGGCTGGAATAAATTTCATGACCTAAGAGTGAATTAGAATGAACAATGGAGCTGATATCAGTGGATAGGAAAGCGAGTAAATGCTACACAGGAAGTGGAAGAATAGACAGAAAAGATGACCAAAGGCCAAGGCAGTGAGGGATTACATGTCTGGGGAAACTTAGAATCAAGGTCACCAGGGGTTGGCCATGCACCAATTTCTAACCTGTGAACTCTAAATCCTGCTTCTGAGCTCATCAAGACCTGTGGCTGTGGTGAGGGCCTCTTCCAACATCATTCTACTGAGTTCCACAGGTGACCAGATAATCAGAAATAGCTCCCAGTAAGCTGACATGGTGAGAGACAATGTAGGAGATTAGGAATATTTGTAATTTGACAAAAGACAGATTTGATCTCAGTAACCTTTAAAAAACAACACTCTGAATTTATCAGCAATCTTCCAAATACAAAACAAATGTTCTGATGATTTCTTCTATCTGATTCTGTTTCTGAATTACATAAAATAAAATTGTTTAAAAGAAGGTGTCAGCTGTGGGTCATGGAGGTAAAGAAAGTTACATTTTTCCAATAGTCACCTTGTGAGAGTCAAATAATAGAGGCTCAGTGGAGTTTCAATTCTTTCCTGAAGGTTCAATATATGTATTTATATATTATACACATTAGTAACTAAAAGTGTAAATTGAGCTTTCTATTTCATGGCACTATAAAATTGGATGCTTTAATACAGAAAATGTATGAAAGTATAAGAACTGGCAAGTGGTGCTTTTTTTATCCTCTCAATGTGCATTATGTAGATTAATCTAAAATTCCTACATTTTCCAAATTATGACATAAACTAAGAATTAGATTCTTGGAAATGACAGCATAGCTAATAATGATCCTACTACAGTTCATTTTATACGGGAAGCATTTGGATATTTTTTTAAAGCCTTCACCCCTGACAGTGATGATCCTAAATCTAGCTGAAGTAAGATAACATTCTTTCTAACTGGAGAGAAAGCTCTATTTTCTTTTTGTTCTTAGAGTATTCATTCGTTGGCTCCTGAATTTGGAAAATTCATTTAGGATATTATCGTTTGAAGATTCAGTCTGAGTTCACTGATATGATAACTTTGACCTTCAGTATTAGAGTCCAGAGGGCTGCTCTTTGTCTCTTTGTGTTAATCTCCTGATTCGTCTAGTAGTAACATGTTTTCTCGTATCAGTTTTTTCTCTTTGCCATTGTATATAGAATATGTAAAATTCTGAATTCTCAGCTATGTTCAATATATTCTAAAAATAGATTACAAAGATGGCATTTCCAAGTTGTTTAATACCTTCTTGAAAGATGATGCAATACTTTGGGTAACATAATAAAAAATGGAAAGATAATAATTTATTTTAGTATTTTCTCTTCCCTGTAGCTACTGCATCCTTCTAAAGTTTACTTAATCTTTTAATCTTTGGTAGTATGGTTAGAAATAATTATGAGTAATGGTGAGTTATTATGAAATAATATTTCAAAATACAGGAAAACAATGTCACTGATACCCCATAACATGTATAAGATATATAAAGATAACTCTAATGGATTTATATTGTGTTTTCAAGTAAAATGACTTTTATTTTTTAAATTAAGTAATTTTTATAATTTTTCTTTTAATTACTCAGACAAAGAATGAAAGCTTTAAAATAGCAATACTCAAAAATATTTGGAACTGCTCAAAAAACCTTCTACAAATTGGTGCCAATGGACCCTGTGCTGTACAGAGAATTAATGGAGTCACCAGGAGTTCCTGATTCAACATTACCTTTGTCTTTTTACAGCTTTCTGAGGTCACGCTTGATTAGATTTGGGAGATAGATATTTTTTTCTCTTGTAAATCATGACTTAATAAACCACCAATTTCCCTTTCAGTGTGAAAAAGACCCATTATTAGCCATTGCATAGTTGTAGCCTAGTAGTTAGATGTAAATTCTGATTTCCACAATATGGATCCAAAAGGCCTTTTTTTTTTTTCTGTTCTGCAGAAAGATCAGGAAGAAAAATAGGGTTCTTAGCTTTTCATGTAAGCGATGTCTTAAAAAGGACAATTGTACTAAGGGAAAATAGTAAAATAAACCCACTTGTCTTTTCCTCCCTCATCTAATGATCCATAAGTAATTTTGCCTCTGAGTGGTGAGGAAAAAGAAAAATCATGAAAGCACATAACATCAAATGATTTCTTTTGGACATCAATGACAAAATTGCTTTTGTCAAAACCTGTAGAATGCAGCTACAGTGGTACTTAGATGGAAATTTATTGCATTAAACTAGAGAAGAAGAAAGAGTGACAATTGATGAGCAAAACATCTAACTTTAGGTGTTACAAGGAAATAGCAATAAAGTAAATCCAAATAAATTAAAAGTACTTATGTAGGAATAGGACCTGTGCAAATGTTAACTTATTTAATCTTTTAAGCATTGTTGTAAGGTAGGTCTCTATGATTCACACTTGTGAACCTGAGCAGATCAGCTCAAGAAACTGTCCTATTTCAGCCACTATTCTATACTCTTTTTTGAGACAGAGATCTCTCTTTTGGAGATCTAAGTAAAAGTTTAATGAAATAGAGAGCATGATGAAAATTGAGTCACATTTAACACTATTCTAAACTGATCAGGGTTACAATCTCTACAGGGTTCAACACACAAGTTTAGTACAAATTTTTCTGGATACAGAGTGATCTAAACCATGAAGGACTATACAGTGTAGATTTTCAGATATCAGGATCCAGGGAAAGACATCACAGGCTGATATTTCCAACTGTAAAACTTGGATAGTGATGCAGAACCTACCTTATTTTATTACTTCGGGGATTAAATGGGACAAATTATATAAAATTACTAATAAATGTCTGGCACGCTAATATACTACTTGATGATAAGATGCTTTAACTTGCTACACATGAGTTATTGGATGAACAATAGCCAATTGGTGGTTTGGCATTCCAATTCTAGTTACTTTTGTTTCTTTTCATTTATTCCATTTTAAGTTTAAATATTACTTAGATTCCGGTTGTGATCAAAGTTATTATATTTTTACTAATAGATGAATTTATTTTCTAAAAGGTTGGGCTAATATTATTTACCTCTTAGGGACAGTAATTTTTTTGTTTTTTCTCATAGTAATAATCATACCTGAGTTTAGATTCCTTTAAAGCAAATTTTGTGATATAATGAGCTCTACAAGAATACTACCACTTTAAAGTGCTTTTGAATTTTAAATAATACTTTGAGATTATTCTTCCTTGACTGATGGGATTATAATTTTATTTCTCATGCTGTTTTGAATTGCATAAGTCAATTGTTAAATATTTTATACCTTGATTGAAATCTTTATTTTCAGGGGCTCTGATTGTTTCTTTAAATCAACAAATATTATTTCTTCTTTTGCTCATGACAGGAGAATATTTCACAAGTGCCTGTGAACAAACTGTAATATATTATTGAGTTGGGACAATATTCATGTAGGTTTTAATAGACAATGTTAAGATGAACTACTCAGTTTTCTGGCAAAAAGTGGTTTTATACAGAGAGTCAAAATGGGACACTCATCTTTTACATGAACAATGTTACTATTTTGTAGATATCCATGAAAGATGGTATAACTTACCATTCTTACTGCTTCCTTTTCCAATGCCTAGTTCTCAGCATTGATGTAAAAGTGTAGTATGATAGATCTCTTCAAATAACCTCACAAGCCCACTCTCAACATTCACTGATGGAGTTTGCCCAACACATACCAGTTCTTTCGATGATCCGATGACTCCAATTCAAAATCCTTCCCAGAATTTTCTCCTATGTATAAACTGGTGCACAGTTGTCACGGCTGTTTTCTATTGTTAAGGTTCCCTAAAGATTTGACTAATAGTACTTTAGCCTTTTCATGTTATTATTCAAGAGATTATTTTTACATTATAATACCTAACTTGGCACATTATGTTGTGACTCATAATTATTTTTTGTTTTTGTTGTTGCTGTTCAGGTATAGTTTATATGCGATAAAATTCATCCTTTGTAGTGAACCATTCTGTGAGTTAAAAAAAATATATCAGTAGTATAATTACTATACTCTAATCAAAATATAGAACAGTTCCTATAACCTAAAATTTTCCCTAACCCGGTATTTGCAAGACGTTCATCCACCACCTCCTGGCAACCAATGATCTGTTATCTGTCCTGATGATTCTGTCTTTGAAAGAATGTCAAATAAATGGAAATATATTAGGTAGCCTTTCAGATCTGTCTTCTTTCCATAAGCATAATGCATTTGTGCTTCATCCAGGTTGTTGGTTTATCAGTAGCCCATTTCTTGTGATTGCTTGAGTACTGTTTCACTACATGAATTACCTGTTTGTCAATTTCCAAGTTGAACTCTCATTCAGGTTTTTTCAGGTGTGTGACAATTACAAATAAAGCCACTATGAACATTCTCACATAAATTATTTTGTAGAAACATAGACTGCCATTCTACTTGGGAAAAGGTAAATGTATGCTTAAGTGTTTCTTTTTCAGTAAAATTTTTATTTTAAAACTGTTTTAGATTAACAGAAACATTGCAAAGATAGTGTAGAGTTTCCACGTGCCTCAAACTTAGTTTCCCCTAGTATTAACATTTTATTTTAGTATGGTACATTTGTTGCAATTAATAAATCAATATTGGTATCTTATACTTAATGACCTTTTTTGTTATAGGATCCCATTCAGAATAACACATTACCTTTAGTTTACATGGCTTCTTAAGCTCCTTTTAGCTGTGACAATTCTCAGGCTTTCCTTGTTTTAATGATCTTGACAATTTTGAGGAGTAATGGACAGGTATGGTCTCTCATGTGGGACAGGGCTGATGTTTTTTCTCATGATTAGACTTGGAATATATGGTTTTTGGGAGGAAGACCACAGCAGTAAGGTACCATTTTCATCACACCATATGAAGGATACATACAATTAACGTAATTTATCACAAGTTCAGTAGATAAAATATATTTTCTAACACATTAACTTCACTACATTTTTTAGAAAACTAACATTCCTTAATCTTTGAGGACAATAAATCAATTTAAAAATACTTTTGTTAATGCAGAATTATAACACTAGGTCTTAAATTGCAGCTCTTGAAAGTTTTAATCTGTATGTGCTACCAATAATGGAATTTCAACTTCTATTTTTCTATTTATAGACACTATATCAGCTAAGGTCATTTGACTCTTAATCTTGCAAGTGCTAGCTACTGAAACTTGCATTAGTAATTTAACCATTCTGAGACAGTTTTTAATCTGCAAAACTTAGTTAATTTAGTTAGGAAATGTAAGCAGTCACTTTAGTATCTAATACTTACATGTGTATAGTGAAAAAGTGGTTGAGAAAATGCTGCCCAAAGTATGTAGTGCTGTAAAAAATATGTAATAATTATTTTCACCAAAACTTTTTGAAACTCACAGACTTAATTGTATATAAGATATGGCATTAGAGTGACTACGTATAATATTTGATATGTTTAAAATCCCTATGAAATATGTTTGGGTTTATACACCTCTCCACGTTACTTTTCTAGTATAATGATGATTTGCTAGAGAATTGATGTACGCAGTATTTGCTATTCACTTCTAAAATAAATGAAAAACGTAAGTATCCTATCATGAAGGATACTGAGAAGCTGCAGCCTAGAGGTAGGAAGGACCCCACAAAAGTTTGTTGTCATAGAGGGTAGCAGATGGGTGTATCATTTGAAGGCAGTGAGTCAACACTGTCAAAACAGGGAGAGAAGTCAGGTCAGAAGTATGGGAAAGGCACCTGGTATTCAATATTAAGGCAGAGAAATTCCTCTGAAGCTTGAGACAGACATCCTACAGCAGTGGAGACAGAGAGGAATGAATGGGAAATGACAAATTAAGGGCCATATTTTTAAGTGTAGGCATGTATACACTGAAGATAGCATTCACTGCTTCTTCTTTTCCTCCTCCTCCTTTTCCTCCTCCCCCTCCTTCTCCTCCTCTTCTTCCTCCTCCTTCTCCTTCTTCTTCTTTTTTTTGGAATTCAACAACCCCTTTTCCTCTCTCAAGTCCTTTGACAAATTCATCCGAAACTAACTCTTCTGGTCATGTGTTGCTTAAGATAGGTATTGTCAAAAAATTACATTCACCTGAAGCCAGTGAAAACTGCCCAGGATAATTGGAACAGCCAGTTGACAGGGCCAAAGGGCATAAGTTCATACTATTAGTGGTTTAAGTAGTCACACTTACTTTTTTTTGCTGCCTACTTCTCTGAAAATCCACTTGATTTGACAATTTTTTCTCTTCAAAATGGATTTCCAACACCCTGGGCAATATTCTTAAAAGTATAAACAACATTGAAGAGGTGGTTGAACCCTGTTGATGCTTATATGCTAAATTGCTGGATTTATCCTTTAAGCCCATTAGGAAATGCACATAAAAGTAAGACTGTCTATGGGATGACCAGGGTCTTTGTTTATTCAAGGAATCCAAAGCTAGAACTGGAAAGCAAAATGTGATTGCTGAAACAAGATGAATTTGCATGATAATAAAATGGGATACATCTATTCATAACATTCGAGGATAAGCCAGAACTCCCAATTCTCTGCGCAGGCAGTTAACATGCTCATTGCCCTGTCCATTTTGATGCATATTCTATTATTTACAAATGGACGAAAAGAAGATTGTCTGCTCTCAAAAAATATTATTAAAATCCTTGGTATTTTAGTTCAAGAAAGAAAAAAATATATTGTTACTGAATGCATCTGGTTAGCCGTTAACGGTTTATAGGAAAACAAAGTAAAGCCAAAGAGTTGAGGGCCAATATTGACAAAGCACAACTTCTAGAAGAAATGCTATTTCTGACTTTTGGTTTTTTTTACGTTATTGAACTAACTTTGGGAATGTTTTAAGAACAGGATATGAATAGATAAATATCGACTTGTAGTTTGAAGTGACTGTAATGAGGTCGGGTACTAGGTAGACTGGTGAAAGTACAAAATTGGCTTTGTGCACATTCCCCTTTACAGAACCCTAAGGTTCACACAGAGTAAAATGTTCTTTGAAAGTGTTCATAATTTTTATCTTACACAACAATCTAAGTCAAACTTAAAGATATTTTGTGTGACATAATGGGATTAAATATTGCTTTTAATATTCAAAGAATTGTTGGTTAGACAAGAGATAGAGAATCAGGACATTTGTTCACTTGTTTACATTAAGCCTCCTAATTCTGAACCTGCAGAGAGTCTTGTAAATCATTTTTGTGTCTATTGGCAGAAAGACTGCTGTTTTTCCCAGTTTAAGATTAAAACCACAACAACAATATTATCAAAAACTGCCATATTTTGCCTTTACCTGTGACTATAATATTTTAGTTTCTGTGGGACAGTGCAAATCAGCATGCATTAAGTAAGAATGGAGGGAAGTGGGATAAGTTTTCAGAGTCAAGAGGAACTCTTAAAATTTGGACCCAACAAGCATCTCAATTTTTCTCTTGGGATAATCCTGTAAGTATTTATGAGTCATTTAGAAATACCATAAGACGTTCACAAGGAAGAGCTTTTTAAGTTTTTGTTGATAATTTCTTTTCAAAGATTTATCTAAGAACTTAGGTTTACCTAGTATTTAAGTTTACTAATGAATGAATTTATAACTTTCACTAGAAATTGGGATAGTTACATAAGTTTTCTAGTGATTATTATATTTGTTTCTAATCCAAAATATCATAGTCACAGGTACACAGGGTCATTTCTTTTCTTTTCCAATTTTACTGTGTACAAAAATGTACCTTTCACTACCTCATGCGACAACTAAACAACAAAAGTAAAAATGGACGAAAACATTGAATGGGAAGAGAAAATTATCTGATCTTTCTACAAAGTGAAGTCAGATGCTCCAATCATACCAAATAATTTGATTCACTAAAACTAACATTGGATTCTGCTTTTATACACATTTTCATTTTATCTTTAGATGCTTTTTAAAAAAAATCACTACCAATCCTTCTTCCC
This sequence comes from Eubalaena glacialis, assembly GCF_028564815.1. Classification (NCBI taxonomy): domain Eukaryota; kingdom Metazoa; phylum Chordata; class Mammalia; order Artiodactyla; family Balaenidae; genus Eubalaena; species Eubalaena glacialis. Next base: position 11,150,748 of record NC_083719.1, on the reverse strand, counting down.
CACATTGTCTTTTCTAAACTCTGAAGAGTCTATGATCCATTACCATTTTCTTTACTTCTAAAAATGGAGATGGTTTCTTATAATTTATTTACATCCACATATAATGGAGTATTAATATTGATTATTAATGTATTACCTCCTGTAATTTACAGGAGGTAATACATTTAAATTTAAGAATTTAAACACAAAATGTCAGAACACAAATGACTTCAAAAAACAAATTTGGTCCAACTGATATGGAAATAGAATCTCCTTGGAAATCAGAATATTAAGGAAGCACTATTTCTTTTAATATTTTGATCTTTCTAGTATGTTGACCATGCCTTAGAGGTAATATAGTGCTTCTAGTCTGCTGTCTGCATTATATTTAATGTTTTCAGCATCCAGAAAGGAAGAAACGAGAGTTTTCATTAATTACTTAACGTTGTGATGGTCAAAACAAATCTCGGGCAGGAAGAAGCAGCACAACCTATTGCTACATTTGGTGGCGTAAGAGCAGAGTTGACTTGTCCCCTCTCTCCTACTTGTAGGATTCCAACAATTCATCACACTAAAGTGAGATATGAAAAGAAATCTGTGCATGTAATATATTTAGGCTTATCACAATGTTCATCAGCACGTGATTTTCATGAGACAGCTTCAACCAGTGAGTGTTCTGATCGTTAGAATTTTGTGAAAATCCTGACTCTCATTTTATATTATAATATAAACTATGAGCAATTGCTAATGACATATTTTGTGCATTTATGAGAGTTTATGTTTTTGATTTTTTAAATATTCATGCTTAGACTCTCTACAGTATGTAAATGGACACATTTGACAATTACTTTCAATAAGGGAGCAAAAATATGTCTTTCTATAATATGTGCCCTTTTTCATGTTTGAACTTTTTTTGATATTTAAAAATGGGTAGATTGTAAGGACTCTGAATTATCATCAAAATTGGAAATTAAGCAGTAGAGGAGGATCAAATTATTTTGATATACAAAATTTTATAATACTCTAAAGAGATAGAGACAGTGACAGAATAATGAATACCAAGAAGAATGGTGATAACTGAGAAGAACCCTGCAGTAGAACTCATTACAAAGAAGTACTGGATCTGAATAATATAAAATCTCTAACTGAAATGAACAATTATGGAAAGAGAAATAAGTACTTCCATAAGAACTGCAAAGGAGCCGTGGTAACCAGAAGTAAGCCTTTTGTGTAATTAGAACCTGTGATTTCATGATGGAAATGTTTTACCCAACCCACCTGCTGTACTTCCTGCTTATTCTGAAAGCAGCTTTAAAGGAGTAAGTATATAAGATTCCCCAAACTACCAAATCAATGCAGTGTATGGTTTAGTAATGTCTTGTGTTATTGTGTAAAACTTTGAGCCTACTATGCATTTGTGTTATATATGAGATGTTCCCTAAATATAATCAAAATGTCTGTCAAAATTTGGATATTTCTTCTCTTTTTAAAAAAACCATCTTCCACACCTGTGACCAGACTGCTATGCTTGTCAGAAACAATAGAAGGAAACTCTAACCACTGGGAACAGATCTATCCACAAGACCGTAGGGAATCCCACGCAGGAAGCAGCTGCTGTGTTCAAATCTATTTGGCACTACAAGCCATGTCCAAGAAGTTCTCTTGAAAGTGAGGCTTACATCATTTGTTTTCAAACATGTTTCTTTTGTTGGATTATAAAATTACAGTACAATATTTGCAATTCAAAATTTCCCATCAAAGTTATAGACGCTATGAATTTGCAATCACAAACTCCAAGCACTGAGAGGCTGTTGATCTTGGTTGAATATTCATTCTCTCTCAGAAGTGAATATTTTGCCTCACACTAAAAAAAACAAAACAAACAAAAAAAACCCGGCTTTTATCAAAGATGGAACTGAAGGTACTATCTCTTCCTGGCAGGATGTTTGATCCTGACCGAAGTATCTGTTGAGATCAAAATAAATTCAACTTATTTTGTGAATGTGTATTCCAAATAACATTTGAAATTCAAATGCTCTTCATTCTAGGTAGAATTTGAATGTGTTGTAATTGGCATGATTGATTAATATTTGTATTTGAATAGAGTGGAGAAAAATTGGTATATTATTTCCCCTGATAAAAGGGGGCCTTTGGAATATCCAAAAAGGTCATTGGCAAATTACTTTTACAATTATCATTTCATGTAATTTGGTTCAAAAGAGAGAAAAACAAATTCAAATCTGAATATTCCTTTTTTTTTCATTTTTTGTTCTAAATATTTACAAAATTGGATTTTTACATATTTTTGCACTCATAGTTTGAAAAAAGAAAATGAAAAAGAACACAAAGCTAAAAGGAAATTAATTTTGTATTTTATTTAAGATGTACATCCTTCCGGCCATTGATTGAAGAAGAGTTTTGTGTATGTAAGACCATTTTAAAAAATAAATTGTATATTTACATATCTTTTGATGGTAATATATGTTAATAAGATCTATTCATTATTAAATGTCAACATATGAATTTGTCTTAAACATGTAACAGAGTATCTCATGGTATTGTATTGCATGCTGTTTTAATTCCAGTGTTAAGATAGAATATAAAACTAGACTACTCAGAAAAATAAACAATTCAAAATATGGCACTATTAAGAATATATAATGACTTGAATTTCCAAATTATTATTTTAAAGACTTGTTTATATCTCTTTAGGTTTCTTCACTACTGACAGTCAAGTGCTTTACAAATGCTAACAGATGGATTAAAAACAGTGTTTGATTGTTTGCTTTTATGTATGTTAGTAAGTTTTTAGAGTTGAAATAAAACCTTACTGCAGATGATTTCCCTTACTTGGAATTCATGTATTAGATTTATTTGAAAAAAGAAAATGCTAAAGAAGTTAATAAATTAATCAAAATTTTAAGGTTAAATTTCTTTGGAAACTATATCTTAAAATAAAGTTAAATTTATTAAATTTAAAATAAGTCTATAAGGCTGCTAACTTTTAAACTACATATACTAAAATGCAGTAAAGCTAAATATATTTTAAACTTTAGAGATAGAAGGTTTATTCCCCAATGGAAATCATACTAAAATTTGGCTTGTTAATTAAATAAGTCAGTTAAAATTGTGATTATTCTAATGACAGTTAACATGCATTCAGTGATATTTATGCACTGTAAACACTTTCCATATATTTTCCTCTTTATTCCTCACAACTCCAAGAGATGTGTACTATTTTTAACCTGTTTTACAGATTGGAAAGTTAAATAACTTGATCAAAGTCACACAGAAGTAATGTACCCAACCATGCATAATATCAGCATTCTTTAACTTATTTTATATGAACATAAGTTAAACATTTTATCTTAACTTAAATATTGTTCATTTACAAATATAATGTAAGATCAAGGCCCTTTCTTTTAATATGAGTCTATTTGAGTCTGATTATGCAAGTTTATTATTTTTCATTCAACTCGCAGAAATAATTACAATGCATCCATTATCTGCTTTTTAAAGAATATTAATGAAAAGTTTAAATCACTCACTTTGATTTTAGTGTCTTTTCCTTATATTTACTTATTTATTTTTTACATAAATTTTACTGACACTTAACTGGGTACTGTGCTTTTTTAATCAACTAGACTCTACCAAGGTGTTCCAAAGTGGTCATGTTTTAATAATTATATCTCAATTTTTTCACTCCTATTTAATATATTTCTTAAAGTTGATTTAAATTACATAATGACAATAGAAGAAACAGGTAACGATCACCAAATATCCGTGTATTTGCCTGCATAACACAACCTCACCTGCAGTTTGTTTTGTACTATGTGATTAGTTCTGGACAATGACTTGTAGGAGAAAATGTGTAGACACCTGTGGGAAGCAGAGAAGATCTCTTCTCCATATTTTCTCATTCTCTGCCCCAAGGCACATGTTGAAAAGACAACACAAATATGGCAACTTGTGCTATCTTGGTGGAATCAGTCTAGATTTTTGATGGAATACAGCGGACTGAAGTGTGACACAACATGCAGCTGACTTTGAATAAGTTAGCAGTAGACTTTAGTGTTAAGCTACTAAGATTTTAGGGTTGTTTCCACAACACTCCCCAGATTACCCTGACTGATATAAGAGGATTAGAAGCTAATACTGTTGACTCTTGGTAACTATAATAATTCACCTTGTGGGAATAGATGTACATTGACGTGCTTCAGAGTAGCCCATTAAAAGAAAGTTCTCAGCCTACCCAGGCACTAGACAGCATGTTTGTAGAAGAAATAAACTACATTGATTAAGAACGTTCTGTCGTATGCCTGAGTGTGTCTACCACTAATTTAAATGGCTTTCCCAAGTTTCAAAAATTTACAAGATTTAATCTTTTTAACACAGAATATTTTAAACATATTCAATTGAGCTTCTTGGGATAAACCTCCCGCATATTTTGCAAATGAATTCCCCTTATTCACTTGGTATAATAAACTTTTAAATTATGGTTTGCCACACAGTGAGAAAAAAATAATTATTTTAAGCAGCAAAAGGTGAATAGAGGAATCCTACTATTTAAAATCTGACGCAGCTGTGTGAGGTGTTTTTTTTTTTAATTTTATTTATTTATTTATTTATTTTAATCAGTCATCAATTTTATACACATCAGTGTATACGTGTCAATCCCAATCGCCCAATTCAGCACACCACCAGCTGTGCGAGGTTTTGATGACTGTTTGGAAAGCCCTAATGGTTTTATTGTATCCCCTACAGCAATGAATTATGTACTAAGAATGAATAAAGGCAACAATAACACATTTTAATAAAATACATTAATTAACATATGTTGAATGTTAACTAATCTCTTATCTGGCAGCAAGTTTTATCAGCCAGAGGGCAGTAGAATATAAAGTGAGCACATCCTGCCTCCATCACAAGAGTTTATTTGGAGAAGACAGGCAGTGACTCACAGGCCATGTTAACACATTAATTTCTAAATTGAAATTATTCAAGCAGAGTAAGTTTTCATTTATTTATTTAAGGGGTGTTTCTCACCTTAATACAATTTAATGTATGATCAGTAAAAACCATATATCAACAATCTCTGGAGAGTTCTACTTTATTAATGTGTATTGTAATTCAGCACAATTTAGCTCATGGTATTCAGGCACCTGAATACCTGCTGATTAATATTTGCTGTGGAAATGGTAATGTGCTAGTTATGACTTGGATAAGGAATGAGTACTGCTGATTGACTATACAAGTGGAGTAAATAATAATTCCGTCTAGCAACTTATCAGAATGATGAGTGATTCCATGGAGACTTTGCCGGTGAAAGTTAATCACTGTTGAATGAAAAAGTATTTTCAAAGTTATAAAGACAAAGATATTAAAATTCTATGATTTCTCCATTTTTTTCATATTTTATTATCCTTGGCAGGTTTTTGCTCTCTGGGTGTTTTGTATTTGTTCCTCCTGTGTTCTTACACTCTCACTATATTATGTAGGAATTAACAATGTAAAGAACTAATTGAACAATGTAAATAAATATTTTATGGACTGCTTTCTATTTTCTAGGCACTGTGTTAAATGTAGTGAAATAAATAGTAATAAAATTTGGTATCTTCTTTCAATTATTTTGTAATATAGTGGGAGGGAACTTGTAAATATATAATTTTAACATGCCTAAATGCTTGCTAAATGCATGTTTTGGTATGTGTAAACACTAGTACAGCTGTGAGGACAAGGAAGTTTCAAATATACCTTTTGAGGTTAATAATTATGACAAAAATACACCAGCAAAAATTAAGCAATTATTGATACAGTTCTAGTTGTTGAATAGTGAAAAAATTAATAAGTATCTTTTAATCCTCTAAAATTTTATTTTTTGCATTCCATTCTATTGCTCTCACACTTATTGGAGTAGCACTCTGTTTGAGAGATGAAGAAAAAAGCTTATTTCCTGAGTAATTTTTTCTATGATAGCTAAACTTAGACTACCATAATATGTGGCCCTATGAGCCCTATATTCTCCCATTGGTATGCTTAATAAGGTAATCTTATTTTTATTACAATTATTTTCTGATGTATATTTAAGCTCGATGATGAAAGGCATTCATTTTATTAATTATTTTGGATTCTGTATGAAATTTTATCAGTTATGATTGTTTTTCCTAGCTCCAATTTTGAGCCATGTTAGCTTCATGTTTCTAAGTCTTACGCTGGGTCTGGTCTTATGTGCAGCATAATTTTTATATATAGATTTCCCTGATTCTATGGCTGAAGACTATTTTCTAAATAATAGATTTTAATAAAAATCTTTAGATATTGGGAAAAATAAATACCTTAAATGCCTTATGATGCTGAATACACAGCAGAATGTCAGATGTGAAGGACTATTCAATATTATTCATGGAATAGGTAGAGAACCATACAAATAGTCAGTATGCAATAACTACATATAATACAGAGTAGGTATGCAATAAATATGTATGGATTGTAGGATGCATAAAAGAATAAAAAAAATTACATCTAAGCAGAAGATTTAGGAATTTATTTTCTTCTCTATAATCCTACTGCAACTTGAGGGTCTCCATTTAATACTACTCTGAATGTTCTCCATTTGTGTCTGTGGAAAGGAAGCAAATTCTGTCACTGTGAATGTTTTCAAAATGGATTATTGCATGGTAATACAATTCTTGTTACTCAATATACTTGTATCAAGTTTTGTCTCATGTCAGTTCTTCAAATCAAATATTAAATGAGGTTTAAATTTGTTCTCTCTTCTTAAAATGGAATTCCTGAACACACATATAATCTGAATTCTTTATTACAGTTAATGGTTTAAAGCAATGTCCAGATGAAAGGCTTAAGGCAACTACAACTACTCTCAAAATTACGATTGAAACAGCTTCTCCTTCATATCTCATTCATCAAATTACTGATTTTGAGACACCAACTTCCCATGTGGATGACCAACGCATGCTCACGCCTGCACGTTTAGTTAAAATATATCAACAATGTCTATCAGCTCTTGCTTCTTATTTTCCCCTTTTGCAGGTTACATGTCATTTTAAAGGCAGAGCTTTACCTCTAAGGTAGACATAAATAAAAAACAATGCTAACTTTGTGCAGCTATTCAACAACTAAGAATTCATCGTTTGGATTGAGACAGGCGTGCTGTGTACGTATAACCTGTTCCAAGAACTCTAATCTCTTCAATTCTAGAAAATACTAAAATATACTTTAGCTAGAGTGGCTTAGATAGAGACTTTGACAGTTGATTTGGATCAATCAATCAAATCAAGGGTATTGTGCAGACCCCAATCATACTAAAGGCTGAGAGAAACATACATCTACAGCACTGTAGTCAAATTGCACTTAGGAAGATCTGATTAAGGTTGCTCTCTGCCAGTAGGTTGGACATGGGTGAGGGTCATTGAGCTTTGAGTAGAATGCAGTAGAAAAAGCATCTGTTATACTAATAACGTTTCCCTAAGAAATGACCCAATGGAAGAACTGGGATAACGTGGCAATCCATCTCAATATATCAAAGGCAGAAAGAGTTTATTCATTTTTCTTTTAATTCTATATGTGACCTCTTGTGTAGAGTCAGCTGCAATCTTAAAATCACTTGAATTAGCTTGCACAGTTCTATATTCTGCAAGGGGAACAAATACATGCTTCAGAAAACTAAAGCAAATGGAAAATAAACATAGGAACTAATGAAGAAGTCTGGGATAAGATTTATTTGGAAATAGATTATCCCTTAACAACTTCATTGGTTCTTAGAAGTTGGCTGCAAATTTATCAATCAAGATTCCTAGGCTCCAAATTAAAAAAAAAAAAAAAGCCTATGGTATTAAAAGTAATATAAGCCTGTTATTTCTGACACAGGAGTTTTTTTTTGTTTTTGTTTTTGTTTTTGTTTTTTTTGATGTGGATATAACTCAGTGAGAGGTACACAATATGAGGTCTTGGGAAAGATGTTTAAGCCATATATATCATTACCATAAATTCTGCAATGTGTTTTCTTATGATCATTCCTTAGGTTTTATACCTGTGTTGAAGTAATATAATAACAAAATGCAATTCAGTTAAAACATTTCTGTGAAGGGTTAAAATAACAAGATCAAAACATGATATGACATGAAAAAAGATTTAAAAATCTATTATCCAGAAAAAAAATTGTGTATTTTGTTAACTTTTAGTCACACGTGGCACTGCATTTCAGACTGGATTTCAAGCTGAAGGCCACACAACCTTGAGGAAATGAAGAAAGTGCTAATGAAACCTGGAAAGACCACAAGCAGAGTATTAAAAGCATAAAGACACGGAGGCTGATCTCAGCGAGGGATTGAAAGAAAGTAATAAGAATGTAAACTGGAAGTTGGAGGAAAGAGGACCTTCGTTATTTTGTGGTGTATTTTGGTAACACTGTATCCTGCAGTAACATGAAAAATAAAATGTGTACTTAATGAACTGGAATATAGCTAAGAAGATTTCCAGGCAGAACTGACTTCTTTTGGCTATGTAGGAAAGATATAGACACAGAGAGATGAGCTAAACACAAAAAAGCCAGGATTTCTTCAATTAAGAAGTAAAACTCTTTTTCATTCCCATTCTCCTCAGTTGGCAGGCAATTCTCAAATTAAATAACAGCTTCTAAGACAAAGATTTAATCTAAGCTGTTATCAGGGAAAATATAATAAAGATAAAATCAAGGGTGTGATCTAAAACCCTTTATTAAGACCTCAGAAATATCTAAGCTACTTAATTGAAAACATGAGCTACTTTTTATGGAAAAGATGTCTCAGAGAACAGAGCCAAGAGGCAGAAAGAACAACCACCAGGAACAAGGTTGGAGCCCTAATCAAGGGACTGGGAACATATGCCTGGATTGATTTGAGATTGTCAGTATTTGAAAACAAACATAAAATCAAACAAAAAATGTTATTTCGTTTTAAATCTTAAGCAAGGTTTGGCTATGTATCAAATTCTGGGTTGATGGCTATTGTCCATTGTGGTCAAGCATTTGCTATCATTGATGAAATCCATATACTGAACTATCTCCCTTCCCTGTGGATAGCATGAACCTTGCAACTTCCAACACTGCCAAATATTTCTCCACACAGCTTCTCCCCTCCCCATACCTATAGGTTTAGCTTTCCCTACTGCTGTCCTTGACTAATGGATACAATTTTTCTAGACCTATCGTGTATAGAAAAAAATCTTATTGAACTCTACCTTTGTTTTTTTAAAATTTATTTTGTTGAAGTACAGTTTAATTACAATGTTGTGTTAGTTTCTGCTGTAGAGCAAAGTGATTCAGTTATACATATACACATACATGCACACACACACATATATATATTCTTTTTCATATTCTTTTCCATTATGGTTTATCACAGGATATTGAACGTAATTCCCTGTGCTATACAGTAGGACCTCGTTGTTTATCCATTCTATATGTAATAGCTTGCATCTGCTAATCCCAAACTCCCACTCCATCCCTCCCCCACTCTCCTTTCCCTTGTGGCAACCACAATTCTGTTCTCTCTGTCTTGAACACTACTTTTGGGTTTGAACCTCAGCTTTAGTGCATAACGAGGTGCATGGGGCAACTTACTTAAACCCTCTATGACTGTGTGTTTTTATCTGTGAAATATTGGCTTTTAAAGTCTAAATAAAGAAGTGAATAGAATTCATTGTCATTGAAGATTTAGGTGTCATTTATTACATTGCCAGTATTATTATTACTATTTAAAGTGAACTGCTAAATGCCTTGACTTACCGAGCTGACATGTGATTTCAGAGTAAATTGGTCACTCAAAGGGCTCTGACATGAGGTACCTGTGAAAAATTCATAATAACATTTATTCTAGAGTCCAGGGCATTGGCTGGTAGAGCTGGTAGAGCTTTTGTAAGCTCTCAACATCATAGATGAAGGCTTCAGCTGTTCAAAAACATTTAATAATGTTACAAAGTAGGAACTTTTACAGAATTTTATTATATTTCTCCTTTGATATTTTAAGGCACCAATTTTTGTTAGCTAAAATCTTTATGTCTACATGGAAAAATAATCTTATTTTACAAAAATATTGAGTTAAATGTGTGTATATGCTCATTTTTTTAAATTTGTTTTTCTTTTTGCTGTTCTGATGGGGTGATTTCCACAACTGTATCTTCCAGATCACTTATGCCTTATTCTATATCACTCAATCTGCTGTTCATTCCTTCTAGTGAATTTTTCATTTCAGTTATTGTATTTTTCAGTCCTTTGGGTCACCAGAAGTTGTGAACCTTTCACATCATAATACTGAGACTTTTTTAAAAATTTATTTATTTTTTATTGAAGTATAGTTGACTTACAATGTTGTGTTAATTTCAGGTGTACAGCAAAGCGATTCAGTTATATATACATATATATCGATTTTTTCCAGATTCTTGTCCCTTATAGGTTATTCCAACATATTGAGTATAGTTCCCTGTGCTATACAGTAGGTCCTTGTCGGTTATCTATTTTATATATAGTACTGTGTATATGTTAATCCCAAACTCCTAATTTATCCCTCTCCACCCCCTTTCCCCCTTAGTAACCATAAGTTTGTTTTCTATGTCTGTGGGTCTGTTTTGTATATAAGTTTATTTGTATCTTTTTTTTTAGATTCCACATATAAATGATATCATATGATATTTGTCTTTCTCTGTCTGGCTTACTTATGATAATCTCTAGGTCCATCTATGTTGCTGCAAATGGCATTATTTCATTCTTTTTTATGGCTGAGTAATATTCCATTGTATATATGTACCACATCTTCTCTATCCATTCCTCTGTCAATGGACATTTAGGTTGCTCCCATGTCTTGGCTATTGTAAATAGTGCTGCAATGAACATTGGGGTGCATATATCTTTCTGAATTATGGTTTTTTTCAAGATATATGCCCAGGAGTGGGATTGCTGGATCCTGTCAAACTCTGGTGAGGGAAATAAAAAAAAATCTAATAAATGGAGAGATACTTAGTTTTCACAGATCATAAGACTCAAGATATTGAGTTTTATAGTTTTGTGCATATAAACATTTTTCTGTTAGATTTTATACCTATTTCATTTTCTTGGGTACTATTGTAAATGTTATTTTTTAAATTTCAAACATCAATTTTTCATTTGTGCAGTATAAGAAAGCAATTGAATTTTGACTATTTTATGCTGCAACATTGTTATACTTACTTATTACTTTCAGTATTTTTTTTGGGAGGGTGAGGTTATTTTTTAATAGACAATCTTGTCATATGTAAATAAAAAAACAATATATATATATATTTTTAGCCATAAAACATTTTTATTCAAATTTCTTATTTCCTTGAATCAAAGTATGTATACTTGCCACTTCCTAGATTTTTCATTGTTTTATTGAGAAAAATGAAATATTTATATAATATTCATAATTAAATCTTATGCCATTTTAATGGTTAGATAACTTTCTTGGAATAAAATTCATTTCCTTAAACTTAAATTATCTTTAGCTAATTATATCTTTGGAATTTACCTTTAAAATAATTTTTATTAAAGAAAAAGGAAAGCTTAAAGCACAAATAATTTTTAAATTCTGATTTAGAGAGAAACAGAAATGTGTTCTATATTTTCTGTCAGATAAGTTTCTTTATATGATAACTTTCTTTTGTATCAATACATCAATCATGTTGCTGGTTGCTTAATTTTAATATTTCCCATAAACATATGAATACAATTTCAGTTTTTTGAAATTACATAGTTTAATTGTGATCCACAATTCCTGTTACCTTTTTCATCTTAAACCTCTAACATCAGTCAGTTTAATTTGCCTGTACCTGGAGTTAAAAAATAAACCCTTTTGAGTCTTTTAAGTATCACCTGGTAACATTGTATCATTCAAGTTCTGTCTTCAAAAGCTGCTGCATGGGATATCACATACCTGCCAAAATTTGAAGAGAGAAAATGTAAAGGAACCAGAATCAGAGAAGTCATTCAACAAGCAGAAACTTTTAAATATCAGTCTTTCCTGGATCTTATTTTCATGCTTTCTGACAACATCTGAAAGATCAAAACTTATGAACACTTATTTAATTCACATGTCCTATTCTTTGTCTGAAGAGTTCCTTGATAATTTGACATATCAGATGCAAATAAAGAGATAAAGAGATTGGAACAAGAATGCATGTGCCACACGTTTTCTATTTAAATCCAATGTCTGATTTTCAAAATGTGACACACTGCATTTTTATCAAGGTGCAGATTGATCACTCTGGGGAAAAAAGAAATTTGTATAGAAATTACTTTTCTTTAGATTTCTTTGTAGTCCCTTAATTATGATAAGAAAAATTATTTATTATGACTATTTTATAATGAAATAATAATAGTATCAGTAACCAAAAGCCATTTTACAAATATAATACTATAATACAAGTAAAATTCTATTATATGATATAATAATTTAATTAATTATATTAATGATAAAACTGAGAGCAACTATTAACTGCTACTAATAATGCTAATGCAGTATTTCATGGACAATGTCATTGAGACTTTGTTGCATTCTTGTACTCTTAGCTGAGGAATTTGGAATAAGTCATAAGCAGAATGCTTCAATTTTTAACCTAACCCTTCCAAGCTGAGATCCAAGAAAGGTTCCACGCATTTTCCCACAATCCCTCTGGAACTGACTTATGGAGCAACTGAAGGGAGTGGTTTTAAGCTGTAGACCCTACTCCTCTACAACTGGAGTTGTAATGAGAGGCTCTACTGCTAGGGTCCTGCCATTACTGCCCTTACTCTCACTTCCTTCCAGTGACCTAAACATTTTACAACTCTTACCTCCTCAGAATTTTGGGTCATCAGAAGTCCATGATCTTTCTTTTAGAGTCCTACTACCACAGAAGAAGAAGAGAGCTAGCAGAGTCTGAGATTGGAGCACAGTTTCACATGAGTGAGTAAAGGGGTGTGTGTGTGTGCGTGTGTGTGTGTGCGTGTGTGCGTGTATGCGCACGCATGCTCAGTACAATTCCAGAATTATGCACTAGAGAGGCTTTCTTGTGTATCACAGATAATTGAATTGTGTCTTAATTTTGAAACACCCTCTCTCTGTGGAAACCAATTTGAAATTAGCAAAAGTTAGGATATAAAACTAAATGCTTAAATCCTGTTATGGTTCAGGTGCTGGGGTTGATAGCTTTGACACTCGTGGTGCTCATTTTATGAGCATGTAGGCATAACCTTCTCCCTTAGTCCAGTAAAGCTTTGGCATGTATTTAACATGCTACAAACATATTGTCATATTTTATAAACACAGAAGTATTAAAAACAGAATTACACATTATATAATAATACAAGCAAAGTACTGGATTCCTTGAAAATAAGGAAAATGTGATATGAAATGAAAAATAAACTGTGAACATGCAATTTTCACAAATTAAAGAATATAAAAACCCATTAATCATTGTAAGCTTCCTTATGCTTTTATTTCCTTTCTTTTTTTCATAATTTTTAATAATTGAACCTTTTTATTCATATATTTTGCATACTGTATTTTTATGAATAATTAAATAAAAATTTACAGTGCTATTACTCAATTTTATAAACTTTCTGTTTATAGTAGCTTCAGACTATTACATTAAATACCCCAAATCTCTTAAATACCATATGTCTTCCACAATTCCTTCTCTAATGGCATGTCTTCTGGCATTCATAATTCTTGCGGACACACCTGATACTGGAAAAAATCTGAGTTAAATTCACTTATTCCTCAGTCTCCTTTCTCTTCTTGATATATTTCTTTTGCTTTCCATGCAAACCCTTCTCTAGCTATATCATTTGATCTCATCCCAATACCCACTCTTTTATCTCTCTCTATAATTCAGTCCTACATGTTTGATATATGTCTTGCATGTGTGTTTATATTTGTGTGTGTATATGTGCATGTGTATATGTGTATTTATATTACTCAGCCATAAAAAGAAATGAAATTGAGTTATTTGTAGTGAGGTGGATGGACCAAGAGTCTGTCATACAGAGTGAAGTAAGTCAGAAAGAGAAAAACAAATACCGTATGCTAACACATATATATGGAATCTAAAAAAAAAAAAAAAAAGGTTCTGAAGAACCTAGGGGCAGAACAGGAATAAAGACGCAGATGTAGACAATGGACTCTTGAGGACACGGTGAAAGGGGACGGGTAAGCTGGGGCGAAGTGAGTGAGTGGCATGGACTTATATATACTACCAAACGTAAAATAGCTAGCTAGTGGGAAGCAGCCACATAGCACAGGGAGATCAGCTCGGTGCTTTGTGACCACCTAGAGGGGTGGGATAGGGAGGGTGGGAGGGAGACGCAAGAGGGAGGAGATATGGGGATATATGTATATGTATAGCTGGGTTACTTTGTTATAAAGCAGAAACTAACACACCATTGTAAACAATTATACTCCAATAAAGATGTTAAAATAAATAAATAAATAAAACAAAATAAAATACTTGGAAAAAAAATTATTGAAGCCCCCAAAGAGCTTCTGTTTAGTTGGTTATCTCTATTGATATGTCTATTAATATATACCATATTCAAAATGAGAATTTTTAAAATCCATCTAAAAATAGCAGTGACAACCCATCACATGTTAACATAAATCATAAAATTCTATTTCCAATCAAAAAACAAAAAAAAAATTTTTTTTAAACTGACGAATATTTTTGTTGTATTTAATTCGGTTTTTTAAGCATATTTCCTTACCCCCCAAAACTGGTTTATATGATTTTTCAGTGTTACTCTATTTCCACATAATTCATTTCTTCTAGCTGCTTCATAGACTCTCTAGTGTGCACTCACTACAATTCAGCTCCATATTTCTTAAGCCAGGGAAATCTGGGCTTCCTTCAGTTCCCTGTCACCCGCAATAATGTCATGGTGAATATATTTGTGCATGATGCTTAATGGATTCATGTGAAGAGTTCTATGGTATTGACTGGTAGTTTAAAGGGGAAAAGCATACTTGATGTAAATCAGAAATTCTATATTTTTAGTCGAAAGAGCCATTTTTCCGTCACTAAACTGTCTCCCTTAGAGCAATCTTTGGAAAATGTTTTTACAGTTTTTTTGTGTGTGTGTATATATGTTTGTTTTCCAACTTACTTTTATCGTTAAATTAAAAAAATGAATAGATGGCGGGTCCATAATATGGAGAAGCAGAATTACAGAGAAAGATCACAGTTCAAAATAGATACATTTTATAAAAGAAATTTCAATTTGGAATGAGTATTTCTGCTCCTTTACAGCGCATGGTGAGGCATTAGTTTTAGGACACGTAGCCACCTTTCAAAGAGGCTGCATGGGCAAAAGACTCAATCTTAAGTCAAAACATAACATAATATGTGCAAACATCTATTTTACCCAAATCTATTCATATGCTAGTCTTAAATTAAACCCCACAAAGTGGAAATATTTTATGTCTTCTGGATTTGAATTCTCTTCTTGATTAAATTATAGCATTTTATACCATTAAAAGTGAGAGGGCAGCTAGTTTTAAGTGAAAAACTTATTTATACTTAACTACAAACTGTGAATTGTTTGTGCATTTTCTTATTGCTGCACCTCTTATTTCAAAGCTGCTTTGACAAATTTGTGAGGTGAGTTTGATGACCTTTTTTAACTGAGATATAATTTACATATAAAATTGTGTAAGATCAAGGTGTACATACGATGTGTTAATTTGATACATTTTTATATTGCAATATGACTACCACCCTAGTGTTAGCTAAGACATCTATCAATGTCACATAATTATCATTACTTTTTTGTGGTGAGAATATTTAAGGTCTAATCTCTTAGCAACTTTAAAGTTTATAATACAATATTGTTAGATGATTTTCAGTCTTTCTTTGTTCTGCTATTCTGACCACTTCAGTATAATACCTGTTATCACATTTACTTCTCATCTTTAACATTCATAGTGCCTGCCTCCTGATGACTGGTCCTCCATGGTGAGAATCTCCAGTGATGAACATCTGTCTCAGCATCCTTGTGGGCACTGTCAACAGCATTGTATGTCTTTATATGTATGTAAAATTAACACACGTTGTGCTTGGGATTGGCCCCTTGCGGTGTGAATCAGACCTCACACAGGATCACCCACCATCCCTGCAGGTGGGTCACCGTAGTAAAGGTGGGCTAAAGGGATAGAAGCAGAGCTCCAAGAGTACCTGTTCAGGTTACACACTCACAAACACACACACACACACAATTAAAAGTTACTTGCATGTCTTCTTTCTACTGTGACTTAAATAACAAAATATACACTCTGCCTCACCTTGAATTATTCTATATATTTACACTTTGCTTATATAAGACAACAAACCGTTCTTTGATTGTCCGAATTATTCAGTTTGAGGTGATTTTTATGTAGCCAGAGAGTTTGGGCATATGGGAATTAGATACATAGATTAATGACCTCAGACCCATTTGCATGTTTAGAGGCGTGAGTAGTTTATTTCCTTTTTAGCAAGGAGTGCTTTTGAGGAAAAAAAGATGAGAGTATACTAAGTAGAAAAATGCTCAAATAGGAAAAAAATGCATTAATTGAGACACAGTGCATTGCTATCTCTTTCTGTATGAAGTGCCTTCTAGGCTTTTCTCCATTGGGAAAACCGGGGTGAGAGTGGCAAAAAAATTTAAAACAGTGACATAAATAAAAGAGCATGTGCACATCTGGACTGAATATTTAAACATTTTGGAAATTATGTATGGGTACTTGCATTTGGTGTCAATCAACTTATTTTAAGTAAATAGTTAAAATCTGCCTTCCCACCTGTGCTCACTTCAGCTCCCCTTCCTGATATAGGCTCAGCTACTTCTCCTTCATCCTATTTCTATCTCCTTTTGAAATATTTTCAAATGTATTCAGTCCAAGGTGATTTTAACCTTCTCTCTATTCTTCAGGGACTTACTATGAAAGCCCTTTAATGTTTGAGTGCACTCATGCTAGCATATATTATTATTTATATTTTTATGTATTTCTCTGAGACCTCCAATTAGCTAATTAATCACTAGAAGATAGTGCTTTATGCCAGGGACTGACCAATAATAAAAAGAAACCAAAAAAAAAAAAAATTAGAGCCAGAAATTATTTTCTGTATTTTGGGGAGACCAATCTTTCATTTTAAAAATAAGAAAACCATAACCTAGATAAGTAAAGTAAGTTGCCTGAAATCAGATATTTTATATATATATAAAAGCCAGCGTTTAGAAGACAGTTTTCTCCCACAAAGTGATCTAAAATAACTTGTATAGTACTAGCATGAAATGGGATAACGTGTGATTCAATAAATCCATCCAAGGAATGAATGAAAAAATATCAGAGTCTATAGTCAGCAAGACACTGGATTAAACCATACTTACTTGTCAGACAATATATCTTTTCTATCATATTTTGTTTTTAAAGATGCTCATTAAGACAGCTTAGCTGTCCATGGTTGCAAAAATTACTGAAATGAATATTGCCCTTTCTGCAGTACCTCAGGACAAATACAGTCATATCTATATATCCACGGACTACATTTTCAAAGCCTGTCACTGAAGTCTATCACTTCACAGCTTATACCAGCTGCTGATCTTGGTTTGATTAATTGGTTTGATCGCTAAATGTTCTGGATTCAGCAGCTGCTCTCTTATCACTTGATTTCATGGTATTCCACTGCTTTGAAATCATGTTGCCTTGTGTACTCATCTAGTTTCTTTGCCTCCACTGAGAGCATTTCAGTTCCCCTCAATCTCACTGTACATTAGAGTTTTTGTCAATGTAAGTTTATTATTTGAAAACAGCTTTGATATTGAGGATGTCTGTCATTAATGCTGTTTCTGAAGGAAGCAAAACAAATAAAATAAAACGAAATCCAGAATATCAAGTATTTTTTAAGAGTAGTCACCAGGAAGTCCTCATATTACTAAATGTGTTTCTATTTGGGGGGAATATGAGTTATATTTTGAAAGTGGGCCATAACTAAGAGGTGAAATTTGTGACTTCCTGGCTCCAAGACTCTGCATCCTCTTTTCTCCATTGGATGAGTAGTATAATTAAATCATTAAATATGTTTTCTTTTTTCAAATCTACTTTAGCTCCACTTCTCTGAGGTTGTGTGGAAGTATTTCAGAGCTTCGGTTCAAGAGGCCTTCATTTATGAATCAATATATTTCAATTGTGTTAGTATTGCTCAGATTTTATGTTCCACTTCTCAGATTTTGTCCTGTCCATCTGACTGGAGGACTTTCCTCCTTTCATAGCCCCTGTTCTAAGTAGCACAGATTTGATATTAAATTCTAGCTTGACATTTAGGCAGTCACTATCTGGATAAACATATCTGTGATACTGTCAATCTATTTGCTTAGATCTCGTGGTAGACTATGGCCTTGTTTGTTCCAAATGAATTGCATGTTCTAGAGTTCATGTCTTTGTGAAGCACCTTCCCTTATTGACTCTGTGCTTGGCCAATAAGACATTTACAAGCATAATGCATACAAAGCTTGACAAGTGCTTACACACTGGGGATTTTCCTTTTGGAATGCTCCTTTTTGGAATTCCTCTGCCATGTTCTGAGGAAGTCTAAGCTAACCACTTTAAGGGTCCCTGAGCTCCCTAAACAAGTCAATTTTGAGACATATGTATTTAGGGATACAGATTAGTAGAGTAAATCTTTGAAGACAAACAGGAAGATGATTATTACAAAATGTAGAGACATGGTTACATTTTGGGATTTTGAAGTGTTTGAGGAGATGTTATCAAGAAGGGCAAAAGGAGATGTCCAAAGTGTAGGTAACATTTATCTTAAACAATGTGTTTTGAAAGTTGTTATCCTTTAAAATATACATGTATCTCATGTACATTTTCTTGTATGCTACATTTTATGGTGAAAAAGAGATTTAATGATTTACTGTTACATAATAACATAATACTTCGTGTGAGAAGCAGACCTAATATAATTAAATTTTGCATAAGTATATTGCAGTTTGCTTAGCATTTTCCCATACATAATCTCTCTTAATTCTCCAATAGAATAGCCTAGTGATGAAGGTTTTATTTTTATCATGTTCGTAGATACAATTTATGAAATTGTATAGATGGATTGGACAAATTGCCCATGGAGAAAAGGTTAGTGATGGAAAAGAAGGACCCAAACCTTGGTATTCTTGTGCCAAGACAGAAAGTTTCTTCCATGATACCAGGTTTATTTCGAGGTTTTTCTGACCATGTTATTTTAAACACATTTTCAGTAGGTCACCTCTCTGATTGGAAGGGTAAAAATTCCAATTTTTTATTAAACATTCCAAGTGTGATGAGGTATGTTCATGGTAACACAATTAAATATAAAATAAACTTAATAAAAATATTACATTTTCCTAGTCATTACTAAAGAATTCCCAATCCTTATGACTTTTCTAGAAGGCTTGTTTTTATGTGGAATCTGTTTTCAAGGATGGATGCCTTGTTACTCTTTCACTGGTGAGTAAAAGTCGTGTATCTCATTTACTGAAAAAGGTTATTTTGAAAACATCATTTTGTTGTCTCCAACAAAGATTTATTCATAGAATAGTACTCTTAAGTTTACTACTTTCTAAGAGTTTTGGAAACATTTTGAAACTACAAAGTGCATTTACTCATATTAAAACCTTGGAATGTCTTGAGCTACAACCTATTTGTTTTAGAAGAAAATATGGCTTCTCACTCTTCAGGTACTTCATTAAATTCTCCACTCATATTTTTTCCTGAATCAGACCAATTCAATGACATATAAAGGTGTGTGCTGATTTTGTGAGCTATTTATTGAATATACTGTTGACATTTGTCTATTTTCCTGCATAGAGTTGACTAATACTAGCAGCACATCATACATTCTTGACAAACAATGGTGGAAAAATGCATTAAGACCAAGAATGATAGTGCACTGTCACTGGTGAAGCGTAGAACTCCAGTTTAATTTTGTTTTTTCTCCTGAGCTTTATTTTCTAAATGGATGTTTATAGCCATCTGTATTGTGTCTAGCAGAATGAGAAAAGTCCATTTCCCCTAATTTATTTTGTCCTTTCTTTTTTCTATCTAAAGTCTTCTCAAATCCCACCTACTATAATTATGTATTTCCTCAAGACGCCAAAAAATCAGGAAGTAATCATAAAGTTTAACATATTAAATAATATGCACCGTGAAATAACTAGTATGAACTAATAGTAACATTGAACTTTAAAAAAAATACACTATTATTTTAGAGACGTTTTAGGTTCCTAGCAAAATTGAGCAGAAAATACAGAGATTTCTGTTTACCTGCTGCTCCTACGAGCATAACCTCCTCCAGTATTCACATCTCCCACCAGAGAGGTACAAGAATAACAACAGATGAACCTACACTGACACATCATGATCACTCAAGTTCCACAGTTTGCATTAGGGTTAACTCTTGGCTTTGTACATACTATGGGTTTAGACAAATATATAATGCCATGAATCCACCATCCTACAGAATAGTTTCACATACCCTAAAAGTCTGCACCTCACTTATTCATCCAGAAACCCAACTTCTGGCAACCATTGATCTTTTCATTGTCTCCAGTTTTACCTTTTCTAGAATGGTCATGTAGTTATAATCATACAGTACGTAGCCTTCTCAGATTGTATTCTTTTACTTAGTAATATGCATTTAAG
The DNA here is from genome assembly GCF_028564815.1 of Eubalaena glacialis. Classification (NCBI taxonomy): domain Eukaryota; kingdom Metazoa; phylum Chordata; class Mammalia; order Artiodactyla; family Balaenidae; genus Eubalaena; species Eubalaena glacialis. Next base: position 11,130,064 of record NC_083719.1, on the reverse strand, counting down.
TTTCCTCCATATCTTTTCATAGATTGAGAGTTCATATCTTTTTAGAGCTGAGAAATATTCCGTTGCATAGCTGTACCACAGTTTATATATCCATTTACCTGCTGAAGGACATCTTAGCTGCTTCCGAGTTTTGACAATTATTAATAAAGCTGCCATAAACATCTGCATGCAGATTTTTGTGTAGACATAAGTTTTCAACACCTTTAGATAAATACCAAGTTGCCAGATGGTGTGGTAAGACTATGTTTAGTGTTGTAAAAAACTGCCCAACTGTCTTCCATAGTGGCTGTATCATTTTGTATTCCCACTAGAAATGAATGAGAGGTCCTGTTGCTCCACTTCTTTGCTAGAATTTGGTGGTGTTGGTATTTTGGATTTTGGTACATTGAACATTTGAAAATATATAAATTATTTAAAGTAACTCATGTAATATTAAAATAAATCCTCACACACCAAAATGGTAATGAAAACACTGAGGTAATGTTTAATAAAATTGATGAAACTACTTTATGCATAAAAACACATTAATAATTATGATCTTATCTGTCACTCAAATAAAAACTTTTTCCTGAACACCTACCATTAATTGTCAAAACGTTTAAAACTATGTCTGCTCTGGAAGTGTATATATATATTTATATTTATTTATATATTTTCCTTGAGTAAATTTCTTTGACTAAAGAAATAAGAAGCAATAATCTACACCATATTTTTTTCTAAATAGCCATTTGCTTTATTGACTTTACTGGAAATTTATGTTAAGGTACTAAATGATTTTTCTAATATACCATTGAAGGACACTCTCTAAATTCTGTGTAAAAACATGTATGCGTTTTGGAAAGTTGATCTATCACTTGTTCATTTTGGTTTATAATGTTCTTTCATCATGAATGTGGACTATAAGGCACTGATGAGAGCTTAAACCTCCATTAACTACTAAAATCTCAGGCTGGATCACTATGAATTAATTGGCCAAATATTGTATATTGAGTTGTACTGAAAAAAAAAATCTAGCTCAGAACATAAAAGAATGTGTACGGTTTTGCAAACGAAGCAACTGACAAAGGATTAATCTCCAAAATATACAAGCAGCTCATGCAGCTCAATATCATAAAAGCAAACAACCCAATCCAATAATGGACAGAAGACCTAAATAGACATTTCTCCAAAGAAGATGTACAGATTGCCAACAAACACATGAAAGGATGCTCAACATCACTAATCATTAGAGAAATGCAAATCAAAACTACAATGAGGTATCACCTCACACCGGTCAGAATGGCCATCATCAAAAAATCTACAAACAATAAATGCTGGAGAGGGTGTGGAGAAAAGGGAACCCTCTTGCACTGTTGGTGGGAATGTAAATTGATACAGCCACTATGGAGAACAGTATGGAGGTTCCTTAAAAAACTAAAAATATAACTACCATATGACCCAGCAATCCCACTACTGGGCATATACCCTGAGAAAACCATAATCCAAAAAGAGTCATGTACCACCATGTTCATTACAGCACTATTTACAACAGCCAGAACATGGTAGCAACCTAAGTGTCCATCGACAGATGAATGGATAAAGAAGATGTGGCACATATATACAATGGAATATTACTTAGCCATAAAAAGAAACGAAATTGAACTATTTGTAGTGAGTTGGATGGACCTAGAGTCTGTCATACAGAGTGAAGTAAGTCAGAAAGAGAAACACAAATACCATATGCTAACACATATATATGGAGTCTAAAAAAAAAAAAAAAAGGTTCTGATGAACCTAGGGGCAGGAGAGGAATAAAGACGCAGACAGACGTAGAGAATGGACTTGAGGACACGGGGAGGAGGAAGGGTAAGCTGAGACGAAGTGAGAGATTGGCATTTACATATATGCACTACCAAATGTAAAATAGATAGCTAGTGGGAAGCAGCCGCATAGCACAGGGAGATAAGCTAGCTGCTTTGTGACCACCTAGAGGGGTGGGATAGGGAGGGTGGGAGGAAGAAGCAAGAGGGAGGGGATATGGGGATATATTTATCTGTATAGCTGATTCACTTTGTTATACAGCAGCAACTAACACAACAATGTAAATCAATTATACCTCAATAAAGATGTTAAAAAAATCCATTAACAATTGAATGCTTTCTAATAGGTTATTTAGGAATAATAATATTGGAATGAATTCAGCAATTTCACTTGATCTATTGTATGCAAGTGTGTACTTTTTACGTAAATCATCAAAACCACCTATGTTAGTGTTATTCCTAAGTATAATATTAATTCCAGTGTAAAAGCAGTAAAGAATAGAGAGAACTGTGACTGAAGAGAAAGGGACATTTCATTCCTTTCTAAGTTAAAATACGTTATGAGACATTGGTTATTAGTGTTTTCAAATTTAAAAAGCTTACTGCTATTGAAGGGTAATTATTTGTCATCCTCTCAATATATGCGTTGTCAAACCTATCTGGAATCAATCTGAAATTCTTAGTGAGAATTTAAGGCAGAATAATATGGAAACATAACACGAAGGTAAAATTTATTTAAGTTACAGAAGGAAGCTTCAATGATTACAACATACATGCTTGCTATTAATGGTTTAGGAAGAATAATCATGGTTTTAAGTTGTTCTCCTTTCTTCCTTGTAGACATCAAAATGATAGATTCATAAAATAAATTAATTGATATTGAAGTATTTTCCTTAATGTATAGTATATGTGTTCATTTGGATGATTCTAGAAAATATTTTGAAATGAAGCATCATAAGAATTGATAAGTAGGGCTGTGTTTTCTCTGATGGATTATGTCTGTTCGCTCTTTTTTCATTGAGCCGTGAGAACTGACAAGCTGCCACTTCTGGCTCAATGATTGTTGACACTTTGGTTTCTTTGGGGATAAATTATTAAAGGATATAATAAACAACAAAAAGTTAGCTTTCTCAGGAATAGTGAGCATTACTTCATTTTAAAATGCATTGTAAAATAGATGATGACAAGCCCATATTTACCTTGGACATAATTATTTTCATTGTATCACATTTGAAATGATGTTGGCACATCACAAACTCTGCAGTAAACATCAGGAACTTTGATTTCTGTGGATGAGATCAGAAGTGTATGTGTTGTATCAACCATCTCCAACTCCAGAAAAAAACAATCTCTGAGCTTCTACTGGTACATAGCAGTAATATGTGAGCATCTGTTGACTTACTGAATTGTTTCAATCAACGTGATTAAAATCTGTTTATAAATCTTCAATAATCTGATGTAAATAAAAGCAAAAATTTTGTATCTAAATCAACACAATTTAGTAAATAAATCTTGACACAGCTGGTGTAATTTTTAAAGATAATTGATACTACTTTTAATTAATTTGAACTCATTTCTGAGTTTTAAGAATTCTTTTTACTTCTAGAGAGTTGTTCCCTGTGTGTGGTCTGCCTTCTAATTTCCTGAATTTTAATTTTCATGAGGGAGGCCAACTTATCTTTATCTTTTTTTAAAAAAATTATGATTTTCATATCTTGTGTTTTAGGTAAGGGTTTAAGACAAAAAATGTTACTAGATAAAAAGAGGAACATTTCATAATGCTTAAAGTTCAATCCATCAGGAATACAAAAATTATAAACACATATGCAACTAATAACAGAGCACAAATAAGCATCAGCAATAATGGACAGAAGTAAAGACATAAGGAAAGATTCTTTCCTCAAGTCTTCAGAGGGAGTATGGTCCTGTCAACCCCTTGTTATATCAGTCTGGGAATCTAATACAGGGTGATATTTATAGGGTATATATAGGGTATAAGGTTACTTTCTCAGGTTATGAAAACCTCTTAAAATTGACTGTGGTGATGGTTGCACATAAATCTAATTGTATGCTTTAAGTGAGTGAATTGCATGTTATGTGGATTATATATCAGTAAAGCTATTTTAAAAAGTACCCTTGAATTCCTGAGATAAAACTGAGTTTGGTCATGATAGAGTCTCCTTTGTATATATTGGTGAACTTAATTTGGTAAATCAGAGATAGCGGTGACATGTTATTTTCTCTTCCTTTCCTTTTCTTTCTTCTTTTCTTCTTTCCTTCCTTCCTCCGTACTTCCATTTCTCCAACTCTCTCTCTCATTTTTTCTTTTTCCTTCTTTCCTCCTTTCTTCTCTCCCTCTTTCTCTCTCTCTTCTCTCTCTCTCTCTCTCCTCTCTCTGACCTCTTTTTCAGATTTTGACATTATTCATATACTAGTTTCAGAAAACATTTAGGACAATGATTTATTACGTAAATAAATAAAATAAGTAATATTAGTATTTTTTCTTCCTTGAATGTTTGATTTAATTCTCCAGTAAAACCATCTTGGCTTAAAGATTTCCTGGTTGGAGTGTTTTTGTTAAAAGTTTTTTTGAATTTTTGTTAGTATTGAACAACTTAGATTCTCTGTTTCTTCTTATATCAGTTTGGTAAATCGTATTTTTCAAGGAATTTCTCCAATTCATCCAAATTATTGAATTTGTAGGCTAATTATGAATTATAATGTCTAAAACAAAAAATTTACTCAGTGGACCCAAAAGCACAATGGAGAAGATAGACAAAAGAATCAGCTACCTTTAAAGTTAGAGCAATCCCATCAGAAGAAGAGAAAGAAAATGCATTAAAATAAACAAACAGATAGAACATTTTTAGGGAGCTGTGGGAAACTATCAAAAGGTCTAATGAATACTTAATTGAAGAACAAGAAAGTGAAAGAGATTTGAGAAGAAAGAATATTTGAAGAAATAATGGATGAAAAGTTCTCAGATTTTTCAAAATGACATACATTTATAGATTAAAAATTCAACAAATCATGAATAAGATAAGTTAAAAGATAACCAAGCTTATTCACATAAAATCAACTGGCTGGAAAACCAATGTAAAGAAAAAACTCAAAGGAAGTAGAGAAAAGTGACATATTAAATAGAGAGGAACAAGAATTAAAATGATAGCAGATTTCAAGTCAGAAATCATGGTGTCTGGACAACAGTGAGAAAAATCAATAAAATAAATAGGTAAAAAGTGTTGAAAAAAAGGTAAAAAAAACTCCTACCTTAAAATCTATATTTAGTAAAAACATTTTTTCAGGAAGAAAGGAAAAATAAAAACAGTATCATATGAATAAAAAATAAGAAAATTTGATGCCAGATTTTTTCACAAGAAATGCAAAATGCAGAAAGTGCAAAAGGATATTAACAAGGCAAAAAAGGAAAGTATATTACAGAGAAATTTCAATATTTAAAGGCAAAGAAGAGCATCAGAAATGGTAAATGTCTCAGTAAATATAAAAGTCTGTGTTTTCTTGTTTAGTTCTTTAAAAATGTGACTGAATCTGTTTTTTTATGCCAACCAGTATGTTGTATTTTTTATGGCAGCCCTGGACAACTAAACACAAAATAAAGAAAATACAGTGGTAGAAAGGCTTATAGTTTCATAATCCTTCTGTACTTACTGTGTTTTATATGAAGTGCTAAAATATTAACTCTAAGTAGGCTGTGAAAAGTTAGATATGTGTATTGTAAAATAATATCAGAAGCAACTACTGAAAACTAATAGAAACAATTTTGCCCAAAAAGCCAGTAGATGATTTAAAATACTCTATATTAAAATATTAAAATAATCACAATAAGGGAAGGAAAGGAAAACAATGGAATAAAAATTAGAGAGAACAAACATAATAAATAATAAAATTGGAATATTGATTTAATATTTTCTATAGTTTTTTAAAGGTTAATAGTATAAGAACTCTGTTTAAAAGGCACATTTTAACATAATGAATTCAAAAAGGGAGACCTAGCTACATAGTACCTAAAGAAGATGTAATTTTAATACAAATAAAGATATGAAAGTAAAGGAAAAAATAAAACATATAAACAGTAGGCATGATATTAATAAAATACAGTAGTCCCTCCTTATCCATTTAAATTTGATGTTACTATTCCTAGTTGCTGTGATAAATTGAGTCTATTTTGTATTCATGTCATATTGTGAGTATATTCAGTATTAATACATCCCGAACAAAACTTAGAATACAGTGAGCACCTCATGATAGAATAATAAATTAGGACATTTTAAGCATAGTTTCTTATAAAACTCCAATCATGCAGTCCAATTTCTATAACATCAGAGTTGGTGATCTTTGGCAAAACCTGGCATAAAATCAACATGGTCCAGAATCAAAATGATTTTTTTCTCAAAGGTTTTCAAAGAGACTCAGACCTGAAATAACTTGCCTTTCAGAATGATCAAGTTGTTTTAATATTAGTGACATTGCTTTCACCTTAAATTCCTGCCCTTAGTAGAAGAAAAGTCAATCATTAAATTGTCAATAAAATGCTTCCAGGTGACACTAATTTCTCAAAAGCTGTCTAAGTTAAAAGCCCCAGACAAGAACTTCCTTCCCCCCCAAAATTTAAAATCTGACAGCACATTAAAGTTTGCTTTATAAAATGGCACATGATTTACGTATGACAACTTTTGAAAACTATGACTTCCTTATAACCAGAGGGTGAAAACTTTCTTTCCTTTTGTATCTAAGACTCTAGTCACTTTTGACCAGATGGGAATTTAGATTTCAGTGACAAGATGGTAAATCAATCAAGTCTACTTTTGATTTGCACTGAATTCATTCCACTCCTTGCAAATATTCTCAAAAATGAGAATGAGTTTTATAAGTTTTTGTGAGACATTATTCCAAATGAACTGGTCTGTTCTCCATTATGATACTTTCCATGCAGTCTACACCTACAGAAACACTCATGAAAAAAAAAAAAGAAAAAGTCTGTCCTCTGGACTTCAAATTGATGATTTCTGAAATTTTACATCCTGTCTCACACTTTTAAATTCTCAACTCTTTGGTTTTCTATGCTGTTTGATTCCATATTCCGTATTTGCTCTTCATCTAGACTCTCTCTATCAGAGTAAGATCCAGATACTTTATTCCAGTTCCTACGTTACACCCCTTGAGGTAGGTTTTCTAGCCATAGTTTTGCACGTTATGGCTGTTGTTAAATTATATTTGTCCCTTATGCCATGCCCATTGTTCTATAAAGTCTGGAGTGGAATGATGTATCACTGACATAGCTAGGTTAATAATATTAATGTTTGGATTTCCAATTTCAGCTCCAACCATAAAGAGCTTTCAAATCCTCACTTTCGTCGTTACAATAAGCAAAGGCTGGGAAAATTGAAAATCAATGACTTACCTTGGACCTATCAGAAAACTCAGTTCAGGGGAAACTACCACCTGATAATCTGGAGAGACAGGCTCATCTAGAGACACATATTGAGATCTGCCTACTTGAAGAAACGTTGTTGAATCTGTAACTGGAAGAAGCTCTGAAATGATAACTTTGACAAACTGCTAGAGACAGAGTGTGGAAATATGTGAACATGAGACATTTCTGGGAACTGCACTCTTAAGGGGGTCCCTGCACTTATATAAGCTTGACCTATGGGAACATCATAAGGTTCTCACTCTGAATGAGAAAGATTCTCTCATGTATCTGACTGGGGTAGGAGTAGAGAAAAATCACTGTGAAATAGCTTCAGAGCCTTCTCCATAACAAAGGTCTATATTCCAAAGGGAAATATTTGACGGAGCTTTATTCTACTTGTGGGAAGAGCATTCCTCTAACTCCAGCTCCATCTCCAATCCTATCTCACTTAAAGGGGAAAAAACACAACATCACCAACAATAAGTAAAGCAAAACAAAATTCAACAAGTATGAGAGCTTCAAGGAGATGGATTGGGAATGCTTATACCAGGGAACAAAATAAGGGACAGAGGGAGAAGATATACCACTAAAGAAACACATAAGAAGGAAGAATGTAACCTGAAGACACCAACCCACTAAATCACAGATCATCCCATCACAGCAAGTCAGGTGTAGATTCTTTTGCAGACCATGAACTTTTGAAATCTCTTGGGTTAGCCATGCTGTCACTAGCTCATGATACATTTCTTGTGATGCAATCATGTAGCACATAGCATATCTACCAAAAAGATGCTCTTTCAATAGGGGAAGGATCATGACCTACCTACTCTTGAAGACAGGGACTCTGGTTTATCACTGTATCCCAAGTAACTCTAATAGGAGTTGCTCAATAAACACATATTGAGTAAAGGAATAAATAAATGATAATCTAATATACTGGTAAATTACATGAAAAATCAAAAGGACCTGGTCAATCTATCTACCATGAGACATTGTTAATGCCTGGGAGAGGAAGAGGAATGAGATTCATGCCCATCAACCTGTTCCATGGCTTTATATCATGGGGATTACCAAAGGTGCTCTGATCTCTTAAGAAGATAAATGAGGATTTATGCAGAATGTTGCTCCTAATTTTCTAAAATACAATATATTGGATGAGGATTAACAAATCATAGGGAGGAAAAAACAGTCACATGATATAAAGATCCTGACACTACTATCACCACCACTAACTAAAACAACAGTAATTATAATAACTTTTATAATAACATTTACATGGCGCATTTTTTTTGCTACACCATGGTAGCCTCATTACCTAGCACATAACAGGTATACAAGTTTTAGTGAAAGGATGTTTATATATTTGCTGTTTGGATGACTACGAGTTTACTTATTCTCTCAGTGTGAATTGAGAATAAGTAACATAAAACTAGTCACTTATTTCTTTGATAAAATATTGGTAATATATATGTAATTATAGTATGATATGTAATAAGCAGCCTCCTCTTCCTGCATTTTGTTCTAAAATGTCAACAGTTTGAATAAACAACACAAGCCATCTGCAAGTTTTCTTAGTATAATATTGTTTGATTAACAACACATGTAATATTACTAAGAAATTCAGAACATACATAAAAATTGTACCATATTTATCACTCTATACTTGAAAAATAAAATTAAATAAAGTAAGAGTGGAGGATTAGAGGTGCATTTCTTAGTTTCCAAGATTCACCAGTTTTCTGGTAGCACCCTTATTCTTGTGTCTCAGATTTCTTGATTTAGAACCTTTCTTAACTTTGTTTGTGGGACATACTAGTGTCTTTTTTGAAGTTCTGGTTAGAGCTTTATTCTCAAAGCACACCTATACTGTCGTCCCTCGGGACCCATCGGACATTCATTGGTTCTAGAACCTCTGAGGATACCAAAATCCACAAAAGCTCAAATATCTTATATAAAATGGTGTTCTATTTGCATATAACCTACACACATCGTCCCATATATTTTAAATCATCTCTAGATTATGTATAATACCTAATACAATGGAAATGCTATGTAAATAGTTGCCAGCATGTGGCAAATTCAAGTGTTTTTTTTTTTAACTTTCTGGAATTTTTTCCGCAAATATAGTTGATCTGACATTGGCTGACACTGCGGATGTCAAACCCAAGGATAAGGCGGACCAGCTGTATATAGCTTTTTCTGGGAACACACTAGGACTTAGCAGGTGAAGATAGCCTCATTATCTGCGTAACAGTTCCATAAGTCATAGCACTACTGGGATAAGAAGAAAAACAAAGCAAATAGATTCCTATCTCAGAAAACTCACAGCTCAGTCCCCACTCAGACTTCACAGAAGTTCCATTTTACATTCTCCAGGGACTTAGTATTTTATTTTCCAGGAAATGATGTTTTCTACAATTCATTGTCCAATTTTCCAGAACAAAAACTCAAAAAGTAACAGAGATGGTACATTGAACTACAGTAAAATATAAATTTATGGCAATTATCTTCATAAATAATTAAGTTCATGATTTAATTTACTTAGTGTGCAGGTAATGGTTTAATTTATTTAGACTGTTTAAAACTAAGCCTTCTCTTTCATTTTAATTTCAAAGATGAAAAGATTATTCCTTCCCACACTTTTCACCAACCATATAATCCTTTGTGGTCATTTCTTCTACATGTAAACATAGTTTCTTGCTTATTTCTAATTTTTTAATTTTATCTGCTTAGCAGCTATCACTCCATGAATCTATTTTCCTAGTTTTTTGGAAGCCTGCAATCATTTTTAGCAAGTCATGTTTGTCAAACTCTAAATGTGTTTACTCCTGCATTCTCTAAAATCTTTCTCTTCTTCCAGTTGTCCAGTTTTTTTTGTTTTTGTTCTTTGCAACTTGTCAGTCCCATTGTTATGGACTCTTTGCTCACAGCATACAAGACCCAGTGATGACAAACTGCTTTGCAACTTGCATGAATTGCTTTCAAGCCTTGCTTATAAACATGACAGTTTGCCTAGCTGCTGTCACAAGTACTGTGTTAAAATTTCTTCATATTAACTTCACACTGGGTTGAAGAAGAGTTACTTGTAATCTAGGGACCAAGTCCATATTTATATATTATGGTTGGACAATGAAAATTACCAAGGATCCCAGTTAAACAATTAATTAAGTCCTAGTATATTATTCCTTAGTGGTTAGGTTTGCATCCTGGATCCCCACACAAAAAGTAACTTCAAAAAATGATGAGTTATTTTTTCAGGCTGTGCAATAATTCCATAAGGATAATCATGTAAGGTAACTGGTTATTGTCAGTCTTTCCCTCCCTCCACCTTACTCAAGAATTTATATGTATTGAGTATGTAGCAAGTTTATTATATGGTTTCCTTTAACCATTACTTAAAAGTAAAATACACACCAGTTTCTCTAGAATGTATCTACAGATGGATCTTTTGATATAATAGTATTTATGATATGATATGTTTCTAATGTTTGTAACTAGAATTGCATAAGAGTTTGGAAATAAAAGCTTTGTAATGAGTAATTTAGGAAAACAAACAATTCTATAGGATTATATTGAAAGTTAAGTCACTCAGGGATGACGCTGATGCAGTGGTCCCGCACCTTATCCAAGAGACATATGTTCCCAGCCACCCAGTGTATGCCTGACACTGTGGATAATACCAAACCCTATATGCACTATGTTTTTTCCTATATATACGTATGTATGATTAGGTGTAATTTATAAATTAGGCACAGTAAGAGTTTAACTATAATAACTAATAATAAAATAGAACAATCATAACAAAATGCTGTAATAAAAGTTATGTGAATGTGATCTCTCTGTCTCTCTCTCAGAAGATCTGATTATACAAATTTAAAGCCTTTTCCATCTTAACTAAGCACTTGTTGCACACCGTGGATGTAATTTTTGCAGCTTGAGGTGTGACATCAAAACTAGCACAAACTTCTTTTTCCTTCTTCACAATTTCATGGATAGAAAATTTGTTCTTACCATAAACAAAACGAAAAGACAACCCACAGAATAGGAGAAAATATTTGCAAAAGAAGCAACCGACAAGGGATAGATCTCCAAAATATACAAACAGCTCATGCAGCTCAATATGAAAAAAGCAAACAACCCAATTTTCTGCAAGGCAGAAATAGAGACACAGATGTAGAGGACAAACGTATGGACACCAAGGGGGGAGAGCAGGGGGGTGGGGTGGTGGTGGTGTGATGAATTGGGAGATTGGGATTGACATACATACACTAATATGTATAAAATAGATAACTAATAAGAACCTGCTGTATAAAAAATAAATAAAATTAAATTTTAAAAAATCAACTCAATCAAAAAATGGGTGGAAGATCTAAACAGACATTTCTCCAAATAAGACATACAGATGGGCAAAAAGCACATGAAAAGATGCTCAGCATCACTAATTGTTAGAGAAATGAAAATCAAAACTACAATGAGGTATCACCTCACACCAGCCAGAATGGCCATCTTCAAAAAAATCTACAAAAAATAAGTGCTGGCGAGGGTGTGGAGAAAAGGGAACCCTCTTGTACTGTTGGTGGGAATGTAAATTGGTGCAGCCACTATGGAGAACAGTATGGATGTTCCTTAAAAAACTAAAAATAGAATTACCATATGACCCAGCAATCCCACTCCTGCGCATGTATCCAGGGAAAACCATAATTCAAAACAACACATGCAGCCAAGTGTTCATTACAGCAGTATTTACAATAGCCAGGACATGGAAGCAACCTCAATGTCCATCGACAGAGGAATGGATAAAGAAGATGCGGTACATATATACAATGGAATATTACTGAGTCATAAAAAAGAACAAAATAATGTCATTTTCAGCAACACGGATGGACCTAGAGATTGTCATACTGAGTGAAGTAAGTCACACAGAGAAAGAGACATATATGTTATCGCTTATATGTGGAATCTAAAAAAATGGTACAAATGAGCTTAGTTACAAAAAGGAAATAGAGTCACAATATAGAAAACAATCTTATGGTTGCCAGAGGGGAAAGCTGAGCTGGTGAGGGATAAGTTGGGGGATTGGGATTGACATGTACACACTACTATATATAAAATAGATAACTAATAAGGACCTACTGTATAGCACAGGGAACTCTACTCAGTACTCTGTAATGACCTATATGGGAAAAGAATCTAAAAAGGAGTGGATATATGTATCTGCATAACTGATTCACTTTGCTGTACAGCAGAAACTAACACAACATTGTAAATCAACTATACTCCAATAAAAAAAAAAAAAAAAAAGATTTGTTCTTACCATAGCTCTTAGTAACCTCAGCATAGTAGGATTTTTTTCTTATTGAGAACTTTCACCCTTTCACTTAAAGGAGGCACTTTATGGCTCCTCTTTGGCATATCCAAATTGTCGTCGTGATTATTGCTCTTGCACTTTGGGGCCATTATTAAGTAAAATAAAGGTACTTGAACAGAAACACTGTGATACCACCACAGTGGATCTGATAACCATGCTGCTACTAAGTGACTAAGTGGTGGGATTCACATCCAGGGTGGGATTGAGTGGGAGGGCTTGAAATTTTATCACGCTACTCAGAATTGCACACAATTTAAAACGAGCTGTTTATTTCTGGAATTTTTCATTTAATATTTCCGGACCTCAGTTGGCAGTAGGTAACAGAAACTTCAGAAAACAAAACAGAGGATAAGCGGGGACTATTGTAGTTCGTTGCAGTATGTATAATATTACACATCTTGATGCACTTGAGAAAATCTGGGTCTAATTCAGAGTTACAGATAGAAGTTGGTGAAATTCATTTCTACAGAGTTTGGAGTACTGGCTATAGCAGCTACTGCTGTCCATGCAGGGTCTTCTGGAAGTGGGGAAATCACCTTCAAAAGCTCTTAAAATTACTCTGGGGCCCAAACTCCAAATCAGTGCAACAAATTTTCATTATCAACTGCTAAGCCAAGAAAGCTGTCCTTGAAGGCAGATAGTACAGATTAAGTTTTTATGTACACTGTAAAATCACATAATTTTTAGAGAAATTTCCCAGCAACTTTCCATAAGGAAATTGATTAACATTCTATAGCAAATTGTAGATACCTCTATTATTTGTCTCATCATTTTATATTCAATTGCTTCCTGTCTGATTATTCCTCTTGGTTCTGAACTAAAGGCAGGAACCTGGAACAGCACTTGGTAGCTGATACTGTGCAATGGATGTTTGCTAAATTAAATCAAATTTATTTTTAATATAATTCTGAGTTTTTCATTTTGTTCAATTTCAAAAGCTTTTGATATAGAATTCTTTTAGGAAAGATACTTTTTAGGCTACTGGTGTTTCCATGAAAAACATATATTTATGAGAACATCAAAATTGACTTATAGGTTAAGGGCTGCTTTGGATCCTCTCTGCCCCTAGGATTTGTGTTTATGAAATTCATTTAGAACGTTGTGTGAAGTTCATACCTCCTGCTCCCAAAGTTACTGCAACATAGATACAAAATGTCAGTCTGTAAACATATTGCTTTGACAAAGAAACAATAAAAGCTACAGACATTCAAAAACCGTTTATAATTGTTTTTTTTTTTTTCTGTTTTTTATTTATTTATTTTTGGCTGTGTGTTGGGTCTTCGTTTCTGTGCGAGGGCTTTCTCTAGTTGCAGCAAGTGGGGGCCACTCTTCATCGCGGTGCGCGGGCGTCTCACTATCGCGGCCTCTCTTGTTGCGGAGCACAGGCTCCAGACGCGCAGGCTCAGTAGTTGTGGCTCACGGGCCTAGTTGCTCCGCGGCATGTGGGATCTTCCCAGACCAGGGCTCGAACCCGTGTCCCCTGCATTGGCAGGCAGATTCTCAACCACTGCGCCAGAATATTTTTCATGTATCTAGGTTCATTTGCCTTTGACATGCAACACTGCTGCTGCAAAAAATATCATTAAATGCTAAATTCCAATGTTTGCTTCTGATCACTCAAATTTCATTTACATGAATGTGTTATTTTATTATCCTTTAAAAGTACAAGCTATAATTTCCTTAGCTTTTGTCTTTCAAATTATACATGGAGTTAAAAGGGGCATCTGTTGTTTCTGTACAGGCTATTTACAGTAAAATTCGGAGACAGCAAAATAAATGGGTCATTTTTTGTTCTTAAAGTACCAACAGGTTTGTGTTTCCTAATGGTGCAAAGATAGAAAACATTTTCCCTCAACCCCTATCTCCCATGCCCTAGTATGTTTTAGTGAAGCTATATTTTAACTCATAATACCAATAATGAAGTCGATTCTTTTTAGGAGTGTAATTATATAGATTATTAGAACAATGGGGATTGCACTCATTTTACAATAAAATTTTCTTTTCCAGAACTTGAAAAGTTTAATTGATATCTTTAAGAACATACCTGAAATTCATGAAAAGACAAGCCACCACTTCTCCGTAGTTCTTTTCTAGTGTTTCTTCCCTATGCCTTCCAAACTATTCAACATTGCACCTGTTGCAGTTCTAACAGCAAGATCACCAGTGAACTTCTTAATTGCTAAGCACAGTCAATATTTTTTATTCCTATATTCCATGTGACATTGGGTGTCTTTTACACTATCAGCCCACCCTTCTTTTATTATTATTTTTTTAATTTATTTATCTTATTTACTTATTTTTGGCTGCGTTGGGTCTTTGTTGATGCGCGGAGGCTTTCTCTAGTTACGGCGAGCAGGGGCTACTCTTCGTTGCAGTGTACAGGCTTCTCATTGCGGTGGCTTCTCTTGTGGAACACGGGCTCTAGGCACGCGGGCTTCAGTAGTTGTGGCATGCGGGCTCAGTAGTTGTGGCTCGTGGGCTCTAGAGCGCAGGCTCTGTAGTTGTGGCACACGGGCTTAATTTCTCCACGGCATGTGGGATCTTCCTGGACCAGGGAGCGAACCTGTGACCCCTGCATTGGTAGGCGGATTCTTAACCACTGTGCCACCAGGGAAGTCTTCCACCCTTCTCTTGTTCTTGAGAAGCTCAGTTCTCTTAAATACGCTGGCCTTCCCCTCTATGGTTATCCTGTCTTTCTGATGGGTCTATTTCTGTTTCCTTCCCAGTATCCTTTTTCTTTGCCAATATTTTTTCCAGCTTTATTGAGATATAATTTACATGTAGCATTGTGTAGCATTATAAGGTGTATGGTGTGATGATTTGATACACATACATATCAAGAAATGATTACCTGAATAAGGTTAGTTAACACATTCATCATCTCACATAATTACTAGCTTTTTTTTTTTTTTTGGTGTTGAAAACATTTCATATACACTCTCTTAGCAACTTTCTAGTATGCAATATGGTATTGTTAACTATAGTCTCCATGCTGTACACTAGATCCCTAGAACCCATTTATCTTATAACTGGAAGTTTGTACCCTTTGACCAATATCTCCTTATTCCCCTCTCCCCTAAGCCATGATAACTACCACTCTACTTGCTCTTATGAGTTTGGCTTTTTTACTGTTGATTTTTCCATAAGGTTTAATTCTCAGACCATTTTATTGTCATTTTAGAGGTTATTCCTGGTTGATATCACCTATTCTCATTATTTCCATTACCATTTCTTAAGGAGCATTATGTAATGCTGTGTTTCAGAGCCTAGGCCCTGCCTCAGATTGCCTGGGTTCAAACTTCTACACCACTAATTACAAGATTTGTGACCTTGGGCAAGTCACTTAACCCTTTGTGTCTCTGTTTTATGCTCTGACATGTGAAAATCCAATAATATATTATTCTACGCCATCCAGTTCTCATGGAGATTTGTATATATATAAAAAACATATATATATAAAACTTGTGTATATAAAATATCTATTATATATATATATATATAACTTAGAAAAGTGTGCTTGTTATCTAGCAATTGTTCTTTGTGGGTATTAATATTATATCTATTCTTCTAACTCCCATATCTCCATATATAGCTCAGACAATTCTTTTGAACTCCAGACCATTATATATAGCTACTCACTAACATTTGTTTTGTGATGTTACACAAGAATATCAAATTCAGTATGTCCACATTTAACTTATCAGTGTCATTTAAATTGTTTTCTTTCTCCCATCTTGTCTCTACAACTGAAAATACCATTTTCTCAAATACCTGAAAAAAATACTGGGGAAGTTTCTTTCCTTCTTCCTCCCTCCCTCCCTCTTTCCCTCCCTCCCTTTCTTCTTCTTTCTCTTTCTTTCTTTCTTCCTTTCTTCCTTTCTTTCTTTCTTTCTTTCTTTCTTTCTTTCTTTCTTTCTTCCTTTCTTTCTTTCTTCCTTCCTTCCTTCCTTCCTTCCTTCCTTCCTTCCTTCCTTCCTTCCTTCCTTTCTTTCTTTCTCTTTCTTTCTTTCTTTCTTTCTTTCTTTCTTTCTTTCTTTCTTTCTTTCTTTCTTTCTTTCTTTCTTTCTTTCTTTCTTTCTTTTTCTTTCTCTTTCTTTCCTCCCTTTCCTTTTTCTCCCTCATTTCTATTTACCAATAATCAAAATCATTTGCTACAAATGTCTCACTATTTCTTAAGTTTATCTATTTTTTAATCATCCCCACACTTACTGCCTTCATTTAGGCCATGATTAAAACTCAAGTTAATTATGTGGATGCTCTCCTCTTCTGACTTTCTCATCTGCCTCTATTTATTTTCTTGTTTCAATCTAGTTTCTAAAACTGAATGATTTTTCTCAACTGTAAAATAATTCATGTCACTGTTACTTAAAATTCATGCTAACCCATAAATACCCTAATGATAAAGAGCAAACTTCTTCATGTAGAGAGCGCACTGAAATGCAAAGCAGTTCCTGTTGTGGCTTATTATATTTCTCCCAGTTATAAATGCATGCATTCATTGATGTAAGATATCATTTTGTTATTATTTTATAATAGTTTGCTTAATTTTTCTTCTGTTATTGAATTGTCCAGAAATTCTACAACATGTTACACAATGATGACAATGGCCTGGGGAAGTGTTTCCAATCTATTTTCTTACTTATATTAAAAAATAATCAAGAGGATGACATAATAAGCCACAGACAGGGAGAAAATATTTGCAAAAACACATCTGATAAAGTACTGTTATCCAAAATACACAAAGAACACACAAAACTCAACAATAAGAAGAATAAGCTGATTGAAAAATGGGCCAAAGACCTTAATAGACACCTCACCAAAGAAGATATACAGATGGCAGATAAGCACATGAAAACAAGCTCCATATCATATGTCATCAGAGAAGTGCAAATTAAAACAACAATGAGATACAACTACACACCTCTTAGAATGGCCAGATATGGAACACTGCCAACACCAAATCCTGGGAGGTATGTGGAGAAACAGGAACTCTCATTCATTGCTGGTGGGAATGCAAAATGGTACAGCCACTTTAGAAGACATTGTGGCAGTTTCTTACAAAACTAAACACACTCTTAGCATAGGATTCAGCAATTTGGTATTTACCTTAAGGAGTTGAAAACTTATGTCCACAAATGTTCACACAGACATTTAGCAGCTTTATTCATAACTTAGAAGCAGCTAAGATGTACTTCAGTAGGCAAATGGATAAATAATCTGTGGTACATCCAGAAAATATATTATTGAGTCCTAAAAAGACATGCACTGCATGATTCCACTGTATGATTCCAACTGTATGATATTCTGGAAAAAACAAAACTATGGAGATGGTAGAAAGATCCGTGGTTGCTAAGGATTAGGAGTGAATGTGTGGAGCACAGAGGATTTTTAGAGCAGTGAAACTATTCTGTATGATACTATAATGGTCAATACTTGTCATTTTACATTTGTCTAAATCCACAGTACATACAACACCTAGAGTGAACACTCATGTCAACAATTATGTCTTAATGTAGGTTCATCTGTTGTAACCAACTTAGCATCCTGTTGGGGGATGCTGAAAATGAAGGAAGCTATGTGTGAGGGGGGCACCCAGTGGCATTAGAGAAAATAAGGTTCTCTCCAACTGCTCTAGTACCTCACCTTGCTACCCATCCAGGGCCCCTCAGAGATTCTATATTAATTTTCTTCAGATGTGTCAGTGTCATGTTGAATTTTCAGAGAAAAATAAAAGAACTGTGTGGCTATTCTTTCATTAATGTGATTCTTCTTGTACTATATTTGGTCAAAATGTTGACATTTCTGGTATGTCAACAGCATCTTTTGATCATTTCATTGGAAATCGGGAGGAAAGAGGAGTTTTTAGAGATAAAATTTTACATTACCATTTCGCTATAATTCCTAATTTGAGACAATAGCATTCAGGACACCATAGAGAAGGCGGAAGAGACAGGCAAAGAGTATAGGAAATAATGAGAAGAATCTGAATTAAATAAGAGCCAGCAAAGAACATAGATGGAGATAGATACATTCCAGGTGCTGGAAAAGTAAATACGCTATAATTTACAGTCTGTAAAAATGCCATAAAAACTGGTTTTTCACTAAATGGTCCCAATGACCACCAAAAATATTAGAAAAATGTACTAAAGCTCAGCATTAATCAACTAAATTAAAAGTATTTTAAATTATGTTTTAAACCTATCATATTACTAACATTTTAAATGAGTTCATCAGT
Organism: Eubalaena glacialis; assembly: GCF_028564815.1. Lineage (NCBI taxonomy): Eukaryota > Metazoa > Chordata > Mammalia > Artiodactyla > Balaenidae > Eubalaena > Eubalaena glacialis. The sequence continues at coordinate 11,111,228 of NC_083719.1, read as the reverse complement.
GTCTACTGTTGGAAAGGTTTTGGGGAAATGAGAATTTCATCTGTTGGTGAATGTATACATGAACAAAGTCTTTTCTTTTTCTAAGAAAATTTGGACTTTTGTATTAAAATTATAAATGCATGAACAATTTCAATCAGAAATCCCAATTCTAGAGATCCATCTTTCAAAATACTTATATATGTATAAAATTATATTATCAAAGATGGGCAATATTACAGGAAATCACTTTATGTCCATTCTTAGGTAAGTAATAATTATAATAGAGGTATATTATTTAAGAACAAGTAACCATTAATGAAAGATGAAAAATGAGTAGAAATATACTGGGGATAATCAAACTCTAAAATTCTAGAAGCTTATGAGAAAAGGCTATGAGAAAGAAACCTCAGAAAAGGCAACAGATGCTGCACGCACATTACAATTATTGCTGTATTTCATTCTCCCTTGTTGTCAAAGAAGAGATATGTGACTGGTTCATATTTGTGAGCAAGTGAAGATGCTTGTAAGGGTGAATATAGTTCAATGCCATTTCAAGATGAGATGCAACTAATCCATTTCACATCATAAATTCCAGTCGCTTGGTACTATAGCTAAACTTTCCATCCTTGAATTAAAGGTGAATGAATTAGGGTCTTTGTGTGACACCCCCAAAATTATATATACACTGAACTGGAAATTCAATGTGTCTATCAAAGAGCCGAAAATAGAGATCATTGGTAAGTCTTTTAGAAAGTAATTCTGTATGGGTCTAAAATTAAGATTTAATGAACTGAGAATATTTAGTATTTTAACTAGTGATATGAAATTAATGACCAAATCAAGCAGGATTGTGACTTGCATATTTCAGTAAATTTGCCTAATTGGACTACTTCTATCACAGTAATTCTTTGTGTGTGTATGTGTGTGTGAAATGTTAAAACTACTTATTTTATGACCTTTTTTTTCCAGTCTGTTACTAATTTAGATATGAATTTGACTATCTAAACAGTAGTTTAGATAATAGCTTGAAAACTGTGAGTTTTGGTTTAAAATATAGCTTACGTTATGAGACACCAAGTCTTTTAGTGTGGAACTATTCCAAATCCTCTCATCAGAGTCAGTATCATAAGCTCATATATCTATAGTTAAAGATATAAAGTAATTTATCCTAAAGTACTGCTTGATTATGTGGAAAACATCTAAATGTTACTATTAATAATAGGTATCATTTTGGTGACTATATCATGTTAAGTACTTCACTTTTCAATCAGCACCATGAAATATAATTTGTGAGAAGAGAAACAGATTCTGAGTAATAAATCTCAAGGCTAATGCTTAAACTCCATTTCATCAGACTCCCATATTGATGCTGCTTCCAGTGTACTGACAGGATGAAAATTGTCAGTGGGGATATACTAATGAGATCCTTCACATAACTTTTCACTTAATAAAATTAATATTTACCTTAGGGGAGATTACACTTGATCATTTAATAATCTTAATAATGTGATGTTTTTCCAAGGGAAATCACATGTTTATTCACAAAATGAATAAATTCATTCAGTCATACATTCACTGCATCTTCATTGAGGATTTACTATTTACCAAGCCTTATAGTACTTGCTGGGTAGAATACTGAGCATGATAAAGACAGTTCATGAAGCTTATAGTCAAAGGAGGAGACAAAATGAATATATACTATAAAAACAATTTTGACGCGCTATGCCATGAGCCCTTGGTCCACCACTTTTCAGGGCAGCTCTCTTGGAAAATTCTGTTTACTTAGGTAGTTTCCAATATTAATCATGGACAGCCTTGATTTACTGACCAAGGGCTATCTCCAAAGCCATAGGTATCTGGACAGTCATGCACATGCACAAGTCAGAAGTACAGGAGATTTTATGCTCCCAATGGCAACTCTGAATCAGTGGAATACAGGGGTCATTGGTAGGTGTCCACTGGAAGGAACCCAGCTGATAGAATAATGGAAAGGTTTATTTAATGCTTATCAAAGATAACAGTTTGGGGCAACACACTATAATTGTTGGAGCTCCACCTTTTCCGATACTGTGACCAAAAAACTAATATATAATTCTGTTTACCAATACCTAAAATAGGTAGCTCCAGTACCCAAAGTGTGGAAAGGGGATTAGACCTGCTCATCACCACTCCGTTACCCACTTGTGTTATATGTGCTTCAGGTCCTCTGGCTATGGTTCTGGTGCTTGGGGGTTGTGTGGGAGCATGTCTATCGGGGGGCACAGTAAATGTTTCCCCCAAATTAAATCTAGCACCACCACGTTGTCGCTTTCGGCTTCTCTGCTTGTCATCTCTAGGGACAATCCCAGGTCCAACACAATGGAGGCAAGGAAGAGAATGTCTTGACCTCAGTGGATTGATGGAGGAGAGCCTTGGTATGTCCCTGCCCCTTGATAACATGGCCTAATAAGAAGAAAACAAACAAGAGCTCAAACCCTTCAGGAATAAAAAATAATTTTATTTTAAATGTGAATAGTCGCATATGTCTCCTGGATACTATATTGAAGTGCACAACTTTAGAAATTCAGTATGATTAATCCTGATTGTCCATAACACCAACAATTATAGTAATGAAGCCTGTGAAAATTAATTTTATATGCCCACTTGGTTGGTTCATGGGATGTCTAAATATCTGGTTAAACATTATTTCTGGGTGTGTCTATGGAGGTGTTCCTGGAAGAGATTAACACATTTATTAGTAGACTGAATAAAGCAGGTGGCTCTCCCCCATGTAGGTGGGCATGGTACAATCTCTTGCTGCCTGAATAGAATGAAAAGGCAGAGGAAAGCTGAATTCATTCTCTGACTGCTCAGCTGGGACGTTGATCTTCTTCTGCCCTCAGTACCCCTGTTTCTCAGGCCTTTATACCTAGATTGAAATCTGACCTTTGGCTCTCCTGCCTTCAGGTCTTCCAACTATACCGCCTGGTTTCCTGGGTTTCCAGCTTGCAGATAGAAGTTGGTGAAACTTGTCAGCCTCCATAATCATATGAGCCATTATCTTATAATAAATCTCTTTACCTATTAACTATATCTACATCTATATCGACAACCTTTGGTTCTACTTCTCTGGAGGGCACTGCTTAATATAAAACCCTAAATGGCTTGTTTCCCTTTCCTGACTTATTTTCAAGATACTCCCTTTTCCTGCTTTGGGATTATATTCCAAGTAAACTACTTCACCCATATTTGTTTCAGAAGAGTAATTCAAACTTATGAAGTTGGACCCATACCTCACACAATATAAAAACATAATTCCAAATGAATTAGAGATATAAATTTAAGATGTAAAACTATAAAATTCTCAGAGAAAAACCAGAGGCATAAATCTTCATTTTCTTGGATTAAACGACACATTCTTAGATATGATACAAAAAGCACAAGTGACAAAAGAAAAAAAAATACATAAATCGGACCTAGCCAAGTTAAAATCCTTTATGCTTCACAAGGATACAATCAAGAAAGTGAAAAGGCAGCACACAGAATTAGAGAAAACCTTTGCAAACTATGTGTTTGATAAAGGACTTGTATCTTAAATGTATAAAAATTCTTACTATTTAATAGTGAAAAAAAAGATAACCCAATGTAAGAATGGGCAAATGAACTGAATAGATTCTTAAAAAGTATATATACAAATGGCAAATAACAATAAAAGATGTTCAACAAAATAAGTAATTAGGGAAATGTAAATCAAAACCACAGTGAAATACCATTTCACACCCATTAGAATGGCTATAATCAAATATAATAAATTTTGGTAAGAATATGGCAAAATTGGAACTTTTATTTATTGATAGCAGAAATGTCAAGTGGTTCAGCCACTTTGATAAACTGTCAGTCCTTCAATAGATTGAGTAGAAGTACCATGAAAACCAACAATTTCATTCATAGGTATATATCCAAGAGAAGTAAAACATTTTGCTATGCAAAACCTTTTACATGAATGTTTGTAGCAGCATAATTCATCTTAGCAAAAAAAGTGGAAACAACTCAAAAGACCATCAACTAGTGAATGGACAAATAAAGTGTGGTGTCCACAAAATAGAATAACTTCATCAATAAAAAGGATTTAGTACTGATACATACCACCACATGGGTGAATCTGGAAAACATGCTAAGTGAAAGAAGCTTGTGTCAAAAGATCATCTATTGTATGATTTCATTTCTGTTAGATGTTCAGAATAGACAGATCTATATAGACTGAAAGTAGATTAGTGGTTGTCTAAGGCTTTAACAGAGTGACTGCTAATGAGTACAGGGTTTCATTTTCAGGTAATGAAAATATTGTAAATTTCATTGTCATGATTGATGGTTACACAATTCCGTGAGTATAGTAATTGCATACTTTAAACGGATACATTTTATTGTAAGTGAATTTTATCTCAATAAACATGCTAAAAACTGCAAATACTTATGAAAAATGTAATTAAATATGAGCATGAAATTAATAATTAAAATAATTATCATTATTGAGGGAAATTATAGAATACTTAAATAAATGGAGGGATATACCATTCGATGGGTTAGAAGACTAGGTATTGTAAGAATGTCAATTCTCTTTAAAATAATCTATAGATTTCACACTGTCCAAATCAAAATACCAGAAATTTTTTTTTGGTAGAAATTGATAAACTTATTCTCTAATCCACATGGAAAAGCAGAGAGCCACAAATAAGCAATGCAACTGAAGAAAAATAAAATAAAGTTGGGAGTTACTATACAATCAGATATTGACTTTTAAATAGCTAGAACAATTAGAGCAGTGATATTATATAAGACTAGTGTCCAATGCAACAGAATAGAGTATCCAGAAACAAACCAGCAGACAAAAAAAATCAATTCCTGATAGATTTCAAATCTAATTTCAAGGAAAATGGTAGAAATTTGAGAAGAAAACACATAAAATCTATTATCTTAGAGTTGGCAAATATTTATTAAAGAGTACACAGAGTCACTAACACCAAGGAAAAATGATAAATCTAACTTAATATATTAAAATTAAGAAAATCTGTATCAATGTGACAAAGTGAGAGAGTGGCATGGACATATATACACTACCAAACGTAAAATAGATAGCTAGTGGGAAGCAACCGCATAGCACAGGGAGATCAGCTCTGTGCTTTGTGACCACCTAGAGGGGTGGGATAGGGAGGGTGGGAGGGAGGGAGATGCAAGAGGGAAGAGATATGGGAACATATGTATATGTATAACTGATTCACTTTGTTATAAAGCAGAAACTAACACACCATTGTAAAACAATTATACTCCAATAAAGATGTTAAAAAAAAAAAAAAGAAAATCTGTATCAATATACAGCGTGTAGAGATTACAAAGGCATTCCTTAGAGGAGGAGAAGTTATTTATAATACAGGTATCTGACAAAAACAAGCAAACGCTTCAGTCTCAGACTAAATAATGTTAATAAGAAAAAATAAAAATCCAAAACAATGGAAAATTGGGCAAACAGACTTGAATAAACACTGTTTAAAAAAGCATCCAAACCATGAAAGTTGCTCAGTTTTATAAATCAAGAATGCAAATTAAAACTGCAATATAAATATTGTTATGATCCCATCACAATGGCTAAAATTAAAAACTATGGAAAATGCAAGTGTTAGCAAAAAATGGGGAGTCCTTGGCCTTCTCCTATAGTGTTGGTGAGAAGGTAAACTGAGACAGCCAATTTGGAAAATAATTAGTTTCTACTAAGTCTGACCTTATGAATACCATATACCCGGCAATTCTGTTCCTAGGAAAATATACAACAGATACATATTCATAAAAGGTCATATGCTTTAATGGAATAGCAACCCTATTCTTATTAGCCAAAATCTAGAAATTACCCATATGATCCTCAAGAGGAGAATGAATACAGTAGTTGTGATGTATTTAGAGAATGGATTAGTATTATATACAATTAGCTTAATTAGATACAATTATCTACATTTATACACAACCACATGGATGACTCTCACAAACATAATGTTGAACGATGTTTGCCAGACATAAAAAGGGGCAAAACTAATCTCTGTTGTTAGACGTCTGTATAAGAGTTGTCCCTGGAGGATGTGCCTGGAAGGGTGCACAGGTGCAGCTTCCGGGGTCCTGGTAACGCACTGTGTCTAGATGCGGATGTGCATTACACTGGTGTGTTCACCACAGTGTGTGTGTAGTACAGGCCAACAACCCAAACACCAACTGAATTAATATATCAAATCATCAGATTTTGGCTCCAGGCATCTGAATTATTTTAAAACTCTCCCAGAATTCTGATGCAGAGAAAAGGTGACAATCGCTTTTCTCTTCTGAGGTGGAGATTAATGAGAAAAACGCACTGTGTATTTGTATGTAGAATAGCCACTCTTTGAGAGTGCTGTTCATATGCTTTATATGTATGATTACATTTAGCACAATTTTACAAGATGTTATTCTTTAAATTATTTGTAAATGGTTCTTTAGCTATATCAACACATTGCTTCACATATTGCAAACTTTTCCTGTAATTTGTAATTTGCCTCTTAATTTTGTTTATTTTTATGATGTAGATGTCATTAATTTTTATTTGGTCAAACTCAGCCTTTTCTTTCTTATATTTTACACGTCAATATTGAAAGAATTCTTTCCTCTAAATGTATGCTAATATTCACTTGTGTCTTTCCTTTTTGTAAGATTTTATTTCTTTTATAAATCTTGTTAGATTTAAAAATTAAATGCAGTTATTTTCCTGGTATTTGATATAGGTAAGAGTTTTATTTATTTATGGTTCCCACATGTTTAAATAATTATCTCAGCAATAATTAAATGAATAACGTCATTTTGCTCGTACTATATTAAACTCAAGCCTCTATTTAAGAATATTTACATATGTAAATATGTACTGAAAACAAGTCTAAAGCCAGCCTATTGTTTTTTTGTATGGGTAAGTTCATTTTTTATCTTGTCTGGATGCTCAAAATTCTTGTATGTTTTTGAAGTTCAAGTATTTACCACAGTATTTATAGGAAACAGTCATTTACATTAATAGTACCTGGGTCTTAGTATGCCTTTTTTTTTTTTTTTTTTTTAAACATCTTTATTGAAGTATAATTGCTTTACAACGGTGTGTTAGCTTCTGCTTTAGAACAAAGTGAATCAGTTATACATATACATATGTTCCCATATCTCTTCCCTCTTGCATCTCCCTCCCTCCCACCCTCCCTATCCCACCCCTCTAGGTGGTCACAAAGCACCGAGCTGATCTCCCTGTGCTATGCGGCTGCTTCCCACTAGCTATCTATTTTACATTTGGTAGTGTATATATGTCCATGACACTCTCTCACCCTGTCACATCTCACCCCTCCACCTCCCCATATCCTCAAGTCCATTCTCTAGTAGGTCTGCGTCTTTATTCCCATCTTGCCACTAGGTTCTTCATGACCTTTTTTTTTATTTTTTTTCCCTTAGATTCCATATATATGTGTTAGCATACTGTATTTCTTTTTCTCTTTCTTACTTACTTCACTCTGTATGACAGACTCTAACTCCATCCACCTCATTACAAATACCTCCATTTCATTTCTTTTTATGGCTGAGTAATATTCCATTGTATATATGTGCCACATCTTCTTTATCCATTCATCCGATGATGGACACCTAGGTTGCTTCCATGTCCTGGCTATTGTAAACAGAGCTGCAATGAATATTTTGGTACATGACTCTTTCTGAATTATGGTTTTCTCAGGGTATATGCCCAGTAGTGGGATTGCTGGGTCATATGGTAGTTCTATTTGTAGTTTTTTAAGGAACCTCCATACTGTTCTCCATAGTGGCTGTATCAATTTACATTCCCACCAACAGTGCAAGAGTGTTCCCTTTTCTCCACACCCTCTCCAGCATTTATTGTTTCTAGATTTTTTGATGATGGCCATTCTGACCGGTGTGAGATGATACCTCATTGTAGTTTTGATTTGCATTTCTCTAATGATTAATGATGTTGAGCATTCTTTCATGTGTCTGTTGGCAATCTGTATATCTTCCTTGGAGAAATGTCTATTTAGGTCTTCTGCCCATTTTTGGATTGGGTTGTTTGTTTTTTTGTTATTGAGCTGCATGAGCTGCTTGTAAATCTTGGAGATTAATCCTTTGTCAGTTGCTTCATTTGCAAATATTTTCTCCCATTCTGAGGGTTGTCTTTTGGTCTTGTTTATGGTTTCCTTTGCTGTGCAAAAGCTTTTAAGTTTCATTAGGTCCCATTTGTTTATTTGTGTTTTTATTTCCATTTCTCTAGGACCTGGGTCAAAAAGGATCTTGCTGTGATTTATGTCATAGAGTGTTCTGCCTATGTTTTCCTCTAAGAGTTTGATAGTGTCTGGCCTTACACTTAGGTCTTTAATCCATTTTGAGTTTATTTTTGTGTATGGTGTCAGCGAGTGTTCTAATTTCATACTTTTACATGTACCTGTCCAATTTTCCCAGCACCACTTATTGAAGAGGCTGTCTTTTCTCCACTGTATATGCTTGCCTCCTTTATCAAAGATAAGGTGACCATATGTGCGTGGGCTTATCTCTGGGCTTTCTATCCTGTTCCATTGATCTATATTTCTGTTTTTGTGCCAGTACCAAACTGTCTTGATTACTGTAGCTTTGTAATATAGTCTGAAGTCAGGGAGCCTGATTCCTCCAGCTCCATTTTTCGTTCTCAAGATTGCTTTGGCTATTCGGGATCTTTTGTGTTTCCATACAAATTGTGAAATTTTTTGTTCTAGTTCTGTGAAAAATGCCAGTGGTAGTTTGATAGGGATTGCATTGAATCTGTAGATTGCTTTGAGTAGCAGAGTCATTTTCACAATGTTGATTCTTCCAATCCAAGAACATGGTATATCTCTCCATCTATTTGTATCATCTTTAATTTCTTTCATCAGTGTCCTATAATTTTCTGCATACAGGTCTTTTGTCTCCTTAGGTAGGTTTATTCCTAGATATTTTATTCTTTTTGTTGCAATGGTAAACGGGAGTGTTTTCTTAATTTCACTTTCAGATTTTTCATCATTAGTATACAGGAATGCAAGAGATTTCTGTGCATTAATTTTGTATCCTGCTACTTTACCAAATTCATTGATTAGCTCTAGTAGTTTTCTGGTAGCATCTTTTGGATTCTCTATGTATAGTATCATGTCATCTGCAAACAGTGACAGCTTTACTTCTTCTTTTCCGATTTGGATTCCTTTTATTTCTTTTTCGTCTCTGATTGCTGTGGCTAACACTTCCAAAACTATGTTGAATAATAGTGGTGAGAGTGGGCAACCTTGTCTTGTTCCTGATCTTAGTGGAAATGGTTTCAGTTTTTCACCATTGAGGACAATGTTGGCTGTGGGTTTGTCATATACGGCCTTTATTATGTTGAGGAAAGTTCCCTCTATGCCTACTTTTTGCAGGGCTTTTATCATAAATGGGTGTTGAATTTTGTCGAAAGCTTTCTCTGCATCTATTGAGATGATCATATGGTTTTTCTCCTTCAATTTGTTAATATGATGTATCACGTTGATTGATTTGCGTATATTGAAGAATCCTTGCATTCCTGGAATAAACCCCACTTGATCATGGTGTATAATCCTTTTAATGTGCTGTTGGATTCTGTTTGCTAGTATTTTGTTGAGGATTTTTGCATCTATGTTCATCAGTGATATTGGCCTGTAGTTTTCTTTCTTTGTGACATCTTTGTCTGGTTTTGGTATCAGGGTGATGGTGGCCTCGTAGAATGAGTTGGGGAGTGTTCCTCCCTCTGCAATATTTTGGAAGAGTTTGAGGAGGATAGTTGTTAGCTCTTCTCTAAATGTTTGATAGAATTCGCCTGTGAAGCCATCTGGTCCTGGGCTTTTGTGTGTTGGAAGATTTTTAATCACAGTTTCAATTTCAGTGCTTGTGATTGGTCTGTTCATATTTTCTATTTCTTCCTGGTTCAGTCTTGGCAGATTGTGCATTTCTAAGAATCTGTCCATTTCTTCCAGGTTGTCCATTTTATTGGCATAGAGTTGCTTGTAGTAATCTCTCATGATCGTTTGTATTTCTGCAGTGTCAGTGGTTACTTCTCCTTTTTCATTTCTAATTCTATTAATTTGAGTCTTCTCCCTTTTTCTTTTGATGAGTCTGGCTAATGGTTTATCTTCTCAAAGAACCAGCTTTTAGTTTCATTGATTTTTGCTATTGTTTCCCTCATTTCTTTTTCATTTATTTCTGATCTGATCTTTATGATTTCTTTCCTTCTGCTAGCTTTGGGGTTTTTTTGTTCTTCTTTCTCTAATTGCTTTAGGTGCAAGGTTAGGCTGTTTATTCGAGATGTTTCCTGTTTCTTGATGTAGGCTTGTATTGCTATAAACTTCCCTCTTAGAACTGCTTTTGCTGCATCCCATAGGTTTTGGATCGTCATGTCTCCATTGTCATTTGTTTCTAGGTATTTTTTGATTTCCCCTTTGATTTCTTCAGTGATCACTTCGTTATTAAGTAGTGTATTGTGTAGCCTCCATGTGTTTGTATTTTTTACAGATCTTTTCCTGTAATTGATATCTAGTCTCATAGCGTTGTGGTCGGAAAAGATAGTTGATATGATTTCAATTTTTTTAAATTTACCAAGGCTTGATTTGTGACCCAAGATATGATCTATCCTGGAGAATGTTCCATGAGCACTTGAGAAAAATGTGTATTCTGTTGTTTTTGGGTGGAATGTCCTACAAATATCAATTAAGTCCATCTTGTTTAATGTATCATTTAAAGCTTGTGTTTACTTATTTATTTTCATTTTGGATGATCTGTCCATTGGTGAAAGTGGGGTGTTAAAGTCCCCTACTATGATTGTGTTGCTGTCGATTTCTCCTTTTATGGCTGTTAGTATTTGCCTTATGTATTGAGGTGCTCCTATGTTGGGTGCATAAATATTTACAATTGTTATACCTTCCTCTTGGATCGATCCCTTGATCATTATATAGTGTCCGTCTTTGTCTTTTGTAATAGTCTTTATTTTAAAGTCTATTTTGTCTGATATGAGAATTGCTACTCCAGCTTTCTTTTGATTTCCATTTGCATGGAATATCTTTTTCCATCCCCTCACTTTCAGTCTGTATGTGTCTCTCGGTATGAAGTGGGTCTCTTGTAGACAGCATATATATGGGTCTTGTTTTTGTATCCATTCAGTCAGTCTGTGTCTTTTGGTGGGAGCATTTAATCCATTTACATTTAAGGTAATTATCGATATGTATGTTCCTATTTCCATTTTCTTAAATGTTTTGGGTTTGTTATTGTAGGTGTTTTCCTTCTCTTGTGTTTCTTACCTAGAGAAGTTCCTTTAGCATTTGTTGTAAAGCTGGTTTGGTGGTGCTGAACTCTCTCAGCTTTTGCTTGTCTGTAAAGGTTTTAATTTCTCCATCAAATCTGAATGAGATCCTTGCTGGGTAGAGTAATCTTGGTTGTAGGTTTTTCTCCTTCATCACTTTAAGTACATCCTGCCACTCCCTTCTGGCTTGCAGAGTTTCTGCTGAAAGATCAGCTGTTAACCTTATGGGGATGCCCTTGTGTGTTACTTGTTGTTTTTCCCTTGCTGCTTTTAATATGTTTTCTTTATATTTAATTTTTGATAGTTTGATTAATATGTGTCTTGGTGTGTTTCTCCTTGGATTTATCCTGTATGGGACTCTCTGTGCTTCCAGGACTTGATTAACTATTTCCTTTCCCATATTAGGGAAGTTTTCAACTATAATCTCTTCAAATATTTTCTCAGTCCCTTTCTTTTTCTCTTCTTCTTCTGGGACCCCTATAATTCGAATGTTGGTGCGTTTAATGTTGTCCCAGAGGTCTCTGAGACTGTCCTCAGTTCTTTTCATTCTTTTTTCTTTATTCTGCTCTGCAGTAGTTATTTCCACCATTTTATTTTCCAGGTCACTTATCCGTTCCTCTGCCTCAGTTATTCTGCTATTGATCCCATCTAGAGTATTTTTAATTTCATTTATTGTGCTTTTCATCGTTGCTTGGTTCCTCTTTAGTTCTTCTACGTCCTTGTTAAATGTCTCTTGCATTTTGTCTATTCTATTTCCAAGATTTTGGATCATCCTTACTATCATTATTCGGAATTCTTTTTCAGGTAGACTACCTATTTCCTCTTCATTTGTTAGGTCTGGTGTGTTTTGACCCTGCTCCTTCATCTGCTGTGTGTTTTTCTGTCTTCTCATTTTGCTTATCTTACTGTGTTTGGGGTCTCCTTTTCACAGGCTGCAGGTTCGTAGTTCCCGTTGTTTTTGGTATCTGTCCCCAGTGGCTAAGGTTGGTTCAGTGGGTTGTGTAGGTTTCCTGGTGGAGGGAACTAGTGCCTGTGTTCTGGTGGATGAGGCTGGATGTTGTCTTTCTGGTGGGCATGTCCACGTCTGGTGGTGTGTTTTGGGGTGTCTGTGGCCTTATTATGATTTTAGGCAGCCTCTCTGTTAATGGATGGGGCTGTGTTCCTGTCTTGCTAGTTGTTTGGCATAGCGTGTCCAGCACTGTACCTTGCTGGTCGTTGAGTGAAGCTGGGTCTTGATGTTGAGATGGAGATCTCTGAGAGATTTTCGCTGTTTGGTATTACGTGGAGCTGGGAGGTCTCTTGTGGACCAGTGTCCTGAAGTTGGCTCTCCCACCTCAGAGGCACAGCCCTGATGCCTGGCTGGAGCACCAAGAGCCTTTCATCCACACGGCTCAGAATAAAAGGGAGAAAAAATGGAAAGAAAGAAAGAACGAGGATAAAATAAAATAAAATAAAGCAATTATAATAAAAAATAAGAAAAAAATTATTAAGAATAAATTTATTAAGAAAAAATTTTTTTTATTTTTAAGAATAGATTTATTAATTTTTTATACTAAAAGTAAGAAAAAATTTATCAAGAAAAAATTTATTAAGAAAAAAAATTTTTTAATTTTTTAAAATAAAAAATATGAAAAAACTTATTAAAAAAATTTTTTTTTAATTTTTTAAAAATAGAAAATAAGGAAAAAATTATTAAGAAAACATTTATTAGGGAAAAGAAAAAAAAAAATTTTTAAGCCAAAAAAAAAAAAAAAAAAAACGGACGGACCTAACCCTAGGACTAACGGTGAGAGCAAAGCTATACAGACAAAATCTCATCCAGAAGCATACACATCTACACTCACAAAAAAAAGGAAAAGGGGAAAAGTTAATATATCCTGCTCCCAAAGTCCATCTCCTAAATTTGGGATGATTCGTTGTCTATTCAGGTATTCAACAGATGCAGGCACATCAAGTTGTTTGTGGAGCTTTAATCCGCTGCTTCTGAGGCTGCTGGGAGAAATTTCCCTTTCTGTTCTTTGTTCGTATAGCTCCCGGGGTTCAGCTTTGGATTTGGACCCGCCTCTGCATGTAGGTCCCCTGAGGGCGTCTGTTCCCCGCCCAGACAGAACGGGGTTAAAGGAGCAGCTGATTCGGGGGCTCTGGCTCAGTCAGGCCGGGGGGAGGGAGCGGTATGGAGGAGGCGGGGCGAGCCTGCGGCGGCAGAAGCCGGCTTGACGTTGCAGCAGCCTGAGGCGCGCCGTGCGCTCTCCTGGGCAAGTTGTCCCCGGGTTACGGGACCCTGGCCGTGGCGGGCTGCACAGGCTCCCGGGAGGGGCGGTGTGGAGAGTGACCTGTGCTCGCCCACAGGCTTCTTGGTGGCGGCAGCAGCAGCCTTAGCGTCTCATGCCCGTCTCTGGGGTCCGCGCTGATAGCCGCGGCTCGCGCCCGTCTCTGGAGTTCGTTTAAGCGGCGCTCTGAATCCCCTCTCCTTGCGCGCCGCGAAACAAAGAGGCAAGAAAAAGTCTCTTGCCTCTTCGGCAGCTGCAGACTTTTTCTCGGGCTCCCTCCCGGCTGGCTGTGGCGCACTAGCCCCTTCAGGCTGTGTTCTCGCAGCCAACCCCAGTCCTCTCCCTGGGATCCGACCGAAGCCCGAGCCTCAGCTCCCAGCCCCCGCCCGCCCCGGCGGGTGAGCAGACAAGCCTCTCGGGCTGGTGAGTGCTGCTCGGCGCCGAGCCTCTGTGCGGGAATCTCTCCGTTTTTCCCTCTGCGTCCCTGTTGCTGTGGGATCCGCGCTGATAGCCGCGGCTCGCGCCCGTCTCTGGAGCTCGTTTAGGCGGCGCTCTGAATCCCCTCTCCTTGCGCGCCGCGAAACAAAGAGGCAAGAAAAAGTCTCTTGCCTCTTCGGCAGCTGCAGTCCTTTTCCCGGACTCCCTCCCGGCCAGCACCGAAGCCCGAGCCCCAGCTCCCAGCCCCCGCCCGCCCCGGCGGCTGAGCAGACAAGCCTCTCGGGCTGGTGAGTGCTGGTCGGCACCGCTCCTCTGTGCGGGAATCTCCGCTTTGCCCTCCGCACCAATGTGGCTGCGCTCTCCTCCGTGGCTCCGAAGCTTCCCCCCTCTGCTACCCGCAGTCTCTGCCCACGAAGGGGCTTCCTAGTGTGTGGAAACCTTTCCTCCTTCACAGCTCCCTCCCACTGGTGCAGGTCCCGTCCCTATTCTTTTGTCTCTGTTATTTCTTTTTTCTTTTGCCCTACCCAAGTACGTGGGGGTTTTCTTGCCTTTTGGGAGGTCTGACGTCTTCTGCCAGCGTTCAGTGGGTGTTCTGTAGGAGCAGTTCCACGTGTAGATGTATTTCTCATGTATCTGTGGGGAGGAAGGTGATCTCCGCGTCTTACTCTTCCGCCATCTTGCCCCCACTCTCCCTTAGTATGCCTTTTAAAATAGAGGCACAAATTTCCAGTATATCCCTCATGGGAAGTACTGACTGTAAATTTTTCTTACATTAAATACTGAGTCCTTTGTTTGTATTATGTAAGTAGATACTCAAGAATTTGTATTTTTTCTTGAAAAGAGATTCTGTTTTCACAGGCAAATAAACATTAGCCATGTAGGTAAGGGAAGGATATATTCTCCAGACAATGGGAATAGCAAATATAAATAGCAATAAAAGAGGCCTTTTAGAAACACAGGCAGTCCAATTTCCAAGATTGAAGGTGAGTGTGAAGAGGCATAACAGCAGAGACAAAAGAGATTGGATTATATATATCACAAAGGATGGTGTACCCTAAGCAAAAGTATTTCTTTATTTTATATTATTTATTTATTTTTATTTTTATTGAAATATATTTAACAGATAACATTGTGTAAATTTAATGTTTACAACATTAATTTGATACATTTATATACTATACAGTATGATTGCCATGGTAGTGATAATTATCACCTTTATCACAATACATAATTATCATTTCTATTTAGTTGTTGGAATAAATAAATTCTAGTCTCTTAGCAAGTTTGATGATTATAATAAAATATTGTTTTCTATGTTCATTATACTGTGCATTAGATCTCTCTATATATTATAATTTCTTTATGCATTCATCAGTTCAAGGACACTTAGATTGTTTCCATATCTTGGCTATTATAAATAATGCTGCAATAAACATAGGAGTGAAGATATCTTTTTGAAGTACTGATTTCATTTCCTTTGTATATATACCCAGAAGAAGGATTACTGAATCTTTGATAGTTTATATTTTTAATTTTTTGAGCAACCCCCATACTCTTTCCCACAATGGCTACTCAAGTTTACAAACCCACCAGTGGTTTAGAAGGGTTCCCTTTTCTCCACATCCTCATCAGCACCGCTATCTTTTGTCTTTTTGGTAATAGCCACGTTGACAGGTGTGAGGTGATCTCTCACTGTGGTTTTGATTTTCATTTCCCTGATGACTAGTCTTGTTGAACACATTTCAATGTACCTGTTGGGTGCTGCTAGGTTGCCGTGCCGTGGCCACTGGAACAGGCTCCTGAGAGCCAGCTGTGTGCGCCACATCCCATGTCCACATTCTACAACATCAGGGCGGTAACTTGAAATCAATCACGGTGCAAGAAATTGACAAACACTAAAAATCATGGCTTTTTTTTTTTTTTGAGAGTCATTTTACCAGAATATTACTTCTCTCTTCTTCCTATACTGTATGCAAAGATTTTATGGTTCCTTGCTGTTCATAGGCAACCTCTCATCTTAGGACCTTTGCATTTGCTATTCCTCTTCCTGGAATGCTCTTTCCCAGAATTTCACAAAGTTCATCTTCATACCTTAAGTTCCTACCTACAGGTCACTACCTCAGTCAGGTCTTCCCTACTTATAATTGCAATGCTCTTGTGCCCTCACCACACCATCAAACGCACAAACATAATCCATATCCCGTTCTCCTACTTTTTCTTTCAATATCTCTGTAGTACTTAGGATGCTCTAATGCTATAATTTTTAAATTAATTCTGCTTATTGGTTGCTCTGATCCACCATATGCATATTTCCAATGTTTTGAAAAATGCTGAATGCACAATTCCCAGAAGAGTACCACTCAATAATTGCTTGTAGAAAGAACAAAGTAACCATATGATTGACATATTTATGTATGTTTAACAACTTTTTGATGATTTATTTTTTTTTATTGTTTAATATTCCTTAAGAATGTGAAGATCCTATTGTACTTTTCTCTATTTTTTTTATCTCTTTGCAATAAAATTAGAAAGATTTTAAAATCAGTAAGATAGTGTTTGAAACATGTAAAAAATGGAATAGACCAAAGTCTGTATTTTTCATTCAAATTTTAATATAATAACTCCAAATGAATTTATTTCACTCAGACAAATCTAGGAAAATAGCCCCATTCTCATTAACGAGGCTTTATGCAGCTTTATGCATGTGGAACGGATCCAGTGTGCTGTGACTGTGTGCTCACTGGGGCCCTTCTGTGAGAAGTGTGTGATGTTAGCAGAGATCATTTTGCAGTACTATTCAAATACTTACCACATAAATTTATAGGAGGTGGTTATTATCAGGAATCCATATAAAAGAATTTTCTTGAAGAACCATATCAACTGTGAACACACAACATATATTTAAAATGTGCGTCTTTACTTGCATCCATTTTCCTGAACTGTATTATTATTATTTTTTATTCCCATGACCAGGAATTATAAACCAAAATTTACTTGGTGGCAATCTTCGGTTTGCTTCAGTAACAATGAATTGAGTCAGTGCCATTCGGTATTTGAATAAACTTTTGATATTCTACATAAGAGGGGAAAGGTCTGTGCATAACTGGATTATCTTCCAAAATCTGGCACGGTTAACATAAATAAACAGAAAAAGGACTAAATAGGAAAGCAGTATATATGCAAAGCCAACATGAGCAAGGGAAAGGAAAATGGCAGTATGGAGAAAAAGGCCAGTCTGATTCCATATTAAACTAAATCTACAAAGCGTCAGTTGGATTCCATTTTAATCTAAACTTTATGTCATTCACAAGGAAAAATGAGTCGAACTACCTTAACATGTAAAGTTTAGCTCGGAGCATTCTATTAATAAAGCACCTAACTTTTAAAAATATTGTCTTCAATCTCTCAACTTTAGATTCCATTTATCCAGTTTAACGTGGCACAAAACTACCACAGATTTCGTAAACACACATGCACGCATGCGCACACACACACGTCTGGTTTCATAGATTTTGAGTGACTCTTGGGTGACAAGCAGTAAGAAAACAGAAACCCAAGTGCTGCAACCACATTGAGATGAATTCTGCTAACAACTTGAACACCCTGGAAGAAGATTCATCCCCAGAATATTAGAAGGGAACACAGTCTTGCTGACACCTTGATTTCAGCTTTGTGAAAACTTTGTCAGAATTCTGACCTATAGAACTGTGAGATAATAAATAAAATTGTGACAACATAGTAATGGTAGAGAACTAATAAAGAAGCAATGATTTGTCTTCTGTCTTCAGGGAAGAAACATTGTTCTTTCACTGTTCCAATTAAGACTCATTAAACTAGGTACTCTTCCATGGGCTAAAAATACAATGGTGAACAGGACAAAGTCTCCGTCCTCTTGGAACCTAAATCTATTTAATCTCCCATTTTGTTAACAGGATCAACCTTTTTATCACGAACTATTTGCGTGACAACAAACAAGCAATCCATTAGAGTGTGTATGGAGAATTAAGGTTACCATAATTATGAGTCACTATCTCCTGCTACCCTTTAGGATTCATGTGTTCCTTCCTCTTTAACTGTTGACCAAGCTAAAGGCTATGGGATTTATAACATGTAATTAAATTTCAAAATTATCCTTGTAATCCCAGGACCTGTTTTATTTTTGATGCTTTTTACTTGACATAACTGGTTAGACAGCCTGGTTTGGCTACATAACCAGAGAGACATAAAGCAAGATCATCACCCAAATCTTGATGGTTCAACCTGGAGACTGAACTTTCCTTGTCTTTGTGCATCTAAAAAGGACCTTGAGGAGTTTGTGCCTGAGTATCTCTCAGACCTGCAATGCTGCCTGTACTCTTGTTTTCTTGATGCACCATATATTTTACCTTTCAATGAAAGCCTTATGTGAATATGCTCCGTGAGGTCTTTTGAGTCCTTTAGAATATCCAAACTTGAGAACACTCGCCTCTATCTTATGTGAAAAACATTCAATTTTTCACAATTAAGTATGATTAGTTGTCCTTACTTTTATTTTCAAGGATGCTCTTTATCAGTTTGAAGACTTTTCTTTATATTCCTTATTTAATGTTCCATTTTAAAAAAAATGTTATCCTCTGAGATGACCACACAGTTTTTCTCCTTTACTCTATTAAAATGGTGAACTGCATTTTTTGATTTTTCAAGTATAAACTAACCTTGCTTTACTAGGATAAACTCTTCTTGGTCATTGTATAGTATTATTTGTATTTCTATATTGCTTAATTCAATTTGCTAATATTTTGTTAAGGATATTTGCATCTACACTCATGAATGATATTGTCTTGTGGGTTTTGCTTTATTGTTTGCTTGCTTGCCTTCTTGCTTGCTTGTGTTTAATATCTTCGACAGGTTTTGTTTCTATGGTTATGCTGGCATTATAAAACAATGTAGAAAGTGTTCTTCCCTTTTCTATTTTCTGAAAGTCTTTGTGGAAGACTAGTGCCATTTCTTCCTTTAATGTTTCATAGAATTCAGTACTGAAGCCATCTGAGCTTGGTGCTGTGTTGAAGAAAATTTGTTGATAATTAATTCAGTGTTTTTAATAGATTTAGGGCTACTCACATTTTATTTCCACCATTGTGTGTGATTTGAGGTAAGTTTAATTTTTTCAATTAATATGTATATTTAATATAAAACAAGTTATCTAATGTTTTGGCATAAAGTTACTCCTAATATTCTCTTATTATCTGCTTAATGTCTATATGATCTGTAGTAATAAGACCTCTTTTAGTCCTAGTATTGGTAATATGTGCCTTCTTTTTTCTTGATCAGTCTATTCAAGGTTTATCAACTTTGTCAATCTCAAAAAATCAACTTTTAGCGTTATTAATTTTTAATTGATATTTATTTTTTTATTTCATCAGTTTTTGCTCTTTATTATCTACTTTCTTATATTCATTTTGAGGGTATCTTTTTCTTACTTTCCTAGCTCCTTGACTGTTTTGGATCTCTGGGATTTTGGACATTTCTTCTTTACCCATATTGACACTTCAAACTACAAATTCCATATTAAGTACTGCTTTAGCTGAATATCACAATATTTGTTATGCTGACTTTATTATCATTCAATTCGTAATTCTTTCAAATATTACCTTGTGATTTCTCCCTTAACATGTATTTTTAGAAGTACTTGTTTTTAGAATATATTTGAGGTTTGCCTAGGTATCATATTTATTTGAAAATAAATTTAATTTTGGTCAGAGTATGATGTAATTCCTTTTTAACTTTATTGACACTTATTTTTTGGCATGGTGGAATCTATCTTAATAAATGTACCATGTACACTTGAAAATAATGCACATTCTACATTACTTGTTGTAGTATTCTGTAAATACCAATTAGGTCAAGGTGGTTGATAACGTTATTTGTGTCTTCTGTGATTTCACTGACTTTTTGACTACTGGTTCTCGTAATGGCTTAGAGCGGTGTTAAAAATCTCTAATTGAATTGGTAGAATTTTAGAATTTCTCCCTTTAATTTTGTTAAATATTATTTAGAAGTCTTGTTATTAAGTTCATACACAATGGTTTTTATATCATCCTGAGTAGTTCACCCAGGTGACTTTTTATCTCTGGTAATAACTGTTATTTGGAAGCCTGTTTTATCTGATATTAGCATAGCCACTCCAGTCTTATTGTGTTTACAGATTTTATATTATATCTTTGTGGCAGACAGACCATGGAAGTCCCTTCCCTTAGATATAGGCAGAACCTTTCCCTTGCTTCTTACCAAGAGAATGCAGCATAGGTAATGGGGTGCATATGACTGCATGCACTTGATTTATTGGGTTGCACCCACCTTGCATCTCTCTCTTTTCCTACTTCCCGGATTTGAAGAAGAAAACTACTCTGAACCCTGTAACTGCAAGAAAAGAATGGTACCAACAACTGTGCTATTGCGGAAGACTTTTCTTCCTAGTTGAGCCTCCACTAGAGGGCCTATTCCTGTGGATGATGTGAACCCAATTTTGTGAGACACAAAACAGAAAACACAGCTAAGCTGTGCCTGAACTTTTGGCCCACAAAACTGTGAGATGATAAATGTGTGGCAATGCAATGCTATGTTTGTAGGAATTTATTACACAGCAATGGAAAATGAATGCAGCATTAATCCATGATTTATGTTCAACCTATCTGTGTCTTTATACTTTCCTGTGTCTCTGTAGACAGCAAAAGTTGGAGTTTGCTTTGTTATCCATCACGAAGCATTCTTCCAGATGGTGACTCTGGGACCCACACTCCTTCTATGTTGTGGTGCAGTCATTTCAAAACATGGGTTATAGGATTTCAGTGGCAAGAGAGAGGGAGGGAAGAGGGATGACTTTTAACTGATTCGGCTTTGAAGTGACATGTTGCAAATCTGTACAGTTCATTAGCCAGAAATAGTTGCATGGCCCCAACCTGTCCCCAACAGAGGCTGGGATTGCAGGGGAACACAGAGAACATATAAAAAGCTATATCTATGCCAAAGTACTTAACAACGAACCACTGGAATTAATATTTGGATTATCAGTTTCACAATTTTGGGGTGTTTTTGGAACTTCTAGTGAATATAATTAAGCAATGGAGAAAAAACTATAATTATTGGAAATACAGGAATAAAATAACCCTAAAGTATTTGAAAATGAGACTTTTGTATTATAGGAAAACAGAAGCAAATCAGTCAGTTCACAGTGATTATTTGCTCAATTCTCTTTCCCTTTTTTACTTTAATCAGGATGGAATGGAATCCCTGTTAGTCCAGTGAAATTAGTTTTTAATTTTGTCCAATTATACATTCTTTGTCTCCATATTAATGGACTCTTCAGCAGTAATATATAGGTATAGATATAGATACATAGATATCCTTTATATCTTTTATACATATAGATCATTCTTTAATTGCATATTCACTGCACACACACACAAACTGAATATATAATCTTGGTTTGACTTTCTATATTATTTATCAGCTTTCATGTATGGCTCGTTTTATATAATTTATATTTTATATTTTCAAGCTCTGAATTTTGGAGTTCCCTAGAGCTCTCAAACACAAACTCTGTTCTTCTTTCTCTACAATTTCTGTAGATGATCTTTTCCAGTATTAAGGCTTTAAATGCCATCTAAAAGTAAGTAGTTTTGAAATTTATCTCTCACAGTAGTAGCCTGTACCCTGGAAGATTTTAGTATTTCTTTTTTCCTATAGCTGTTCAAAATTTTACCAGGATGTATCTTGGTATGAGTCTTTTTTTATTTATACTGCTCAGTAAGACCAGAATTCCTCTCCTCCATTCGCTTTGTTCTCTAAGTTTAAAATCACTACTGTGTTGCAAATGTGGTAAATTGTGAGTTTTTACTTTACAACCACTTACGTTTTATTTAATTTCTGTATGAGACCCTATTCTGTATTTTAAGGTGTACGTTTTCTTGATTCTGGTGACATTTATTAGAATAATTGTGGGTATGTGGAGCTTGACAATAGTTACTGGCCATTGACATTTTTGGATGAAAAGCTGTGTTGAATACTATAAATAGCTGCTACGGATTTTATCCAAATCTCACCTAAGGTTGCTTCATCTTCTTCCCTAATAGGTCATTTTAGTAACTCAAGCTAATGAATGGAATTTCATGTCAGCGTGAAGTGAATCACATGGCTAAGTTCTCCGTAAGGTGTGAGGTCCTAGGGCTGGCAACCAAGCTGGGAATTCTTGGAACTATCAACGTAATAGGTTTTCCTCTGGCTTTGGAAGACATCCTTCAAACACCTTCCTAAATTAAACTGCCCCTCCTTTCCTTTCTTTTCCGTATGATCCCATGAGGGTTTCTAGAGTTTCCTATTTCTGCTATGATTGTCTTACAGGTCCCAATACTTAATTGAGAGCTCTTAAATTCTTGGGTGGAATACAGAGAAAGGAGTTACAATTATTAATGACAATAGATTAAATGGGTTTGTTACTGCTTAGTGTCTGTCTAGAAATATTAGGACTTCTGTTTATCAGCATTGATGGCTCTGTATAAAACTAGTGATGTGGTCACTCCCACAAGTGAACTGTACATGCTACAGTCTTGAGAATAAGAGTGACACACCCAATATCCCTTTGTTGTGCATGTCCTATAATCAGTGTCATTTATGTGTCTTAGGTTTGTAGCATATAATGCTGGTGAAATATTTGCTTTCCTTAGACAGTAAGCTGCAAGAAAAAAGAAGTAGAAACTACAGTCAAACAGAACCTGCTTTATGAATTACTTAAATATTTTAACTTGACAGCATTCTCAATGGAAGTCAACATTGTTATTGTAGACTGAGCTTTGCTAATCAGAGAGACACTTTAAAAATAATATATTTTAACATTTTGGGTTCCATATAATAAAAAGAAATATGAAACATTTGCTTATTGACGTGAATACAAGTGCTCTTCAGAGGGTATGCTTTTGTAAAAAAAAACACAAAAAACCTCTGTCTCTAATATATTAAAGATAAACTTCTAGAAAATGGGCACCCCAGAGGAGAATATAGTGTTGAAAAATATAATGATTATTATGTGCCAAACAAGAAATCAAACAATTTTCACGCATATGGCATACAATAAAAGACAGATAATTTTTTGAATTCTGTCATCTCCTACATATACAAGTAAATAGTATTTGTGGGTTATACACTATGCATTTGGCAAAAAATTGACAATGAGGTGCAATCAGTCATGTCCTTGCTTGGGACAGAATTCTTATATCTGCAGCAGGTTGCATATCCTCGGAGATAACAAAGGGTTTACATCTGTGTATCTGAAATAAAGCATCAATTAAACATCAATAAATATACAATAAGTACCAATATAAACCACCTTATTTATAACACTATACATGATCAGCAATATCACTGAGCTCATATTCCACAGAGAGCTTTATACAATTACTTTTGAAATTTCCAAAGGTCTTATGACATGATTTTTTTTCTAGGTTAACAGAAGAAAAGTGGGGAAAAATACTTCAAGTCATCCTCATAAATGATTTTGTGAACAATAACGGTTTGACTTCTTAACTGGTAACTTGTGTTCTCATCTTTGTCCCCTTTGACTAGTCCCTTTTTATCTCTGGTCTTCAGTTTCTATAATATTACTGGCTTGGGGTAGATGATTTCACAGATCTCTTTCTCTCAAATAGGCCCTGATTTTCTGATTTTATAGCAGTGTTATGTATGATTAACATAACAAAGGTAGTAACTAGCAGCTCTGCTAAACGGTATGGTGTTTGTCTTATAATCTCCTAGGGATAACTTTCCTATGTTAAAATTACAGCTCTTGGTGTTTGGACATTACTGAGGTATGTACGCCTAACAGAAGGTGTTATGTTCAGAAGGGCCACGAAAATGGCCCCGTTTAGTACTATTGAAGTTAAAACAGAGCATTACACTTTTAGTGTATTGATAATGAAGTAAGATCTTAAAGTTTGCAAGTGGGAGGAAAGATACTGGAACAGCAGATATAGTGACAATTTATTAGTAAATTGTCACAGGTCTAGATAAATCAAAGCATGTTCTGCAGCAAAGATAAATTTTAGCAGTAATTAAATAAGTGGTTTTTTTAATAAAAATGAATTTCTTATGATGGGACATTTGCTTTTCATCCCAAATCATTTTGAATTAAACAATGGGAAGCAATCCTCAGTCTGATTTAGGAGACAAAATTAGGAAAACTGTATGACCTTTTTCCCAATGTACCAACATAGTTTCTCCCAAGCATTGGAAAAACTGCAAGATGAAAACTGTAGAGAATTGGATTTTGCTCTATCCCCTCAAAATAAACTGATGTCCTAGAAATGTGAAACAAAATGTTAATTTTTTACCATTTTAAGGGATTTAGGTAACTGTACTCCATATACTCTCTAGTTAGAATATCATGTAGAATTACAGAAAGTTGTTTTAAAGTATTCATAGCAATATTTGAAATAATGATAATGCTAAGTCAAGAACCTACAGATTTGAACATATAGGCGTTCTTAAAAATCTTCAGTCTTGGATGGAGTCATTTCTACAAGCTTTGCAATAGCTAAAGGCTCGGACTTGCACTAAGAAAATTCTTGATTAAACTCATGTTACTTTTAACATTAATCAATAAATAGAGTAGTATGCATGAGTGAGGGAGAGTAATTGATTAATAAGAAATATGTAAGTTCCCAATGAGGGAAATACTTTACTCCAGGTCTCACTATAATTTCCTGACTGGTAATGGCAATATTCAGTTTTAGTTTCAAAGAAGACCTCAAAGACAGATTTCTTAGATTTTTTTTTTAAAGATAAATAAAATGGCTTTGTGACATCTAAATACAAATCTGATATTTTTCCATGTGTTACATGGCTCTTATCGCCTTATGTGGACTTGCAGCATTCTTTCTTGGCTATAACCTCTGGTAGTCATCTTCTAATGTTAGATTATACAACTTTTGTTGTAGTAAAAAGAGATAGTATTGTTTGTTTCACCTAGGTACCTATTATTTTTATTTTTTAATTGAAATGTATTTCACATATAACATTGTGCAAATTTAAGGTGTACAGCTTCTTGATTTGATACATTTATATATTGTAAAGTGATTGCCATTGTAGTGATAGTTAGTACCTCTATCATGTCACATAATTATCATTTTTTTTTGTGGTGGAAATAATTAAGATCCAGTCTCTTAGCCAGTCTTATGATTATAATACAGTATTGTTGTCTATATTCCTAAAATTTGTATGGAAGCACAAAATCCTGAATAGCCAAAGTCATCCTGAGAAAGAAGAAAAAAGCTGGAGTCATCACACTTCTGGATTTGAAGCTATACTACAAAGATATAGTAATTAAAACAGTATGGTACTGGCAGAAAAATAGATGTATGCAACGATGGAACAGAACAGAGAACCCAGAATTAAACCCCCGCATATGTGGTCAACTGATGTCCAACAGGGAGCCAAGAATACCCAATGGGGAAAAGATAATCTTCAAAAAACGGTGCTGGGAAAACTGGATAATCACATGAAGATAAATGAAATCAAACCACTATCTTATACCACAAAAATCACAAAAATTAACTCAAAATGGATCAAAGACTTAAACATAACACCTGATACCACAAAACTAGAAAAAAAGTAGGGAATAATCTCCTTAACATTGGCCTTGGCAATAATATTTTTGAATATGACACTAAAAGCACAAACAACAAAAGCAAAAATCAAAAAGTGGGACTACATCAAACTCAGGTACATATTAAAAAGAAATTTTCATATAGACCTATTGACTCACAAATACTTTGTAATTTAGGTTTGTGGAATTATCATCTATTATGTGACTGCTTTCAGATGCAATATGGTCAACATTAATATTACTAAGTATCCTGAGCATTTCATTTTGCAATTCTGATTAAAACTGGCCAGCAGTAGAACAGCAAAAACTATATTAAGAAATGAAAAAATAAAATTGAAAAAGAGAATGATGGATAAACATCTTGAAATATGTTGATATTGACGTTTTTAAATTTATTTCTGAAAATAAATGAACTAAAATTTCTATACTTGAAGATTTTTTCTCACAATCCGTCATGAAACTATAAACAATGGCAAGCAGGTCAGGGTAAAATGTGGGCTTGCTCTGGCAGAAAAATAAAAGTAACTATTATACTGAAAAATTCATTGTGTTGGTAGAGGGAAATATTACAAATTAAACTGTTAAGTATTGAGATCAGAAATTTGTAGAGTTCAAATTAATATTCTACAATAAAATTAGCCTTTCTTCAATAAGAGATAATACAACCAAAGGCTGATTTTTTCCTTCAAAGTTGTTTGCCTGGAACATTGTTTTTAAAATAGTCTTTGAAATTACCCTTGTGATAAGATAACCATCTCCTCACCAGTTTGCCATGTACAATATGTCCCTATTGTTCAGGTATTTTCATACCTTCCATTATTTACTTGATTCTAAAAGCATTTGCTTTTATGACTTTATGACCAGTGGGTAGGTTTACTTGAAAAAATGAAAACATACTATAACAGATTGATTGTGACCCAAACCATTACACTTTCCTGCATCTATAATCTTTGCCATATGATGTTGCTCACTTATCATCAAGCAGTGAAATCAGTTTCCCAAGGGCTTTAATGTGAGCTAAATTTGTGACTTATTTCTTCCAATAGAACATGGCTGTAGTGATGTTCTGTCATTTATGAGGCTAGCCTTCTCAATGAGGCAGGTAGAGCTTGTAGGAGAATAAGAGACAACTTGAAGGAGAGTTCAGTTTTCTTAGCTGAGGCTGTCTAATCGTCTATAGCCAAACATGAGACAGAGCCCAGTCGTTGTCAGCTTAGATTCTCATCCAAGCTGCATGCAGATGTATGAGTGAGCCCCGTTGAAACTCAAAGATTTCTTCTCCAGCTGACTCATAGACTAATGAGCATTAATGCATACTTCCTGTTTATGTCATTGAATTTTGGTGTACCTACATCTGGCAGCAAAAATAATAACCATAAAACTTATATGCACACATACCTTAATTTTAATTTTCTCAAAGCCACATGCTAGTCGTACACAGAGACATCAGAGCCCAGAAAAGATAAATCAAATAGATACACAGCTTTATACAAACTCCTAAAATATTTATAGTGTCTATAGCTCTGCTTATGGTTGATAATCTCTAAATCATATGACCTAGTCTAAAATGACACCATTCATTTTTTAAATCCTTGCTTTTTCACTAATGGTAATTTTCTCAAACAGAACTATGCCACTCCTCTACAAAATAAGAAATTAAATAAACCTTTCATGAATGTTTATTGCTGAGAGGTTAAAGTTTATTAGCACACTGATCGAGACTCTTCACAAAGTATTCTGATCCAACCTTAGAGGTCTCACCTTCCATTAAACCCTAGGCATCCTTGTCACAGTATGGAAGTTCATGTCTCCTGAATGCACTATACTCATTTTACTTCATGCCTTTGATCATACTGTCTTATTGATAAGACTTCTCTAAACTGAGGAAATACTGCTTATCTAAGACATCTAAAGACTTCTGTCTGCATTGAAGCCATATTTGGCTTTAAAGGCAATAAAAATGTGTTCTATTTTGTGCTCTCAGAGCCTGTAGTTGTTTCAATTGTTAAATGAAAAATCATCACAATTAGGTAGCTTAAAACAATACCCACTAATTATCTCATAGTTCAGTAAAGCAAAAGTCAAGGCAGGATAAAACTGGATTCTCTGTTATGGTCTCACACAGCTGAAATCAAGGTCAATCCACTTTCACCTTCATTCAGATTGTTGGTCAGATTCAGTTCCAGTGGTTGTAGGACAGAGGTCTCTCTTTCCTTGTTTGCTGTCCATCAAGGACCTCTATCAGTTTCTAGAAGCCATGCATATTCCTCATTACATGCCCCCCTCCATATTCAAGCCACAATATCACACCAAATCCTTCCCATATTTGGCTTCACCTTTTATCGCTAGCTAGAGAATACTCTCTGCCTTTAAAGGGTTCATTTGTAATTGGAGATTGAATAATCTCCATGTAAACCAGTATCTATGTAACCAACCACATAATCTCCCTATTGATTAAGTAAAACTCAATTGTAACCTTAATTGCATCTGAAAAAATCCCCTGCCATATAACACAACATAATTAGGATGTTCTATCTGATCATATTCACCGCCCTTGGGAATAGGGTAGGGAATCTTGAGCCATGAGGGGGTGGGGTGTAGGGAGCTTATGTTAGAATTCCACCTAACACAGATACCTTTGTATATATTGGTCTGTTACTACATATGGTCTTGTGGTGGAATCATTGTTAAAATACCTTTCTCATTAGGTCACTGGTTCCTATAGCACAAATATTATGTTTGCATTCATCAACTCTTCCCAGCTTCTAGCATGTATGATACCTAGTTCTGGGTAAGCACATAACACATATCCATTAAGAAATGGGATTAATTACTGGCAAATAAAAGAATATGGGATTCCATTCTCATGATATAAAAAAATAAAATCAATACAGACCATTATATCAGAAAAAACAATCAAATTGATCAACTATTTGGAAGAAATTTCTCATAAACTGTTTTATCAGAACTGCGACTCTCAATCTAAAAAAGTTATTCAATTATTTTAAAATAAAGAAAACATTATTTTACTTTGCTAAACTTGGGCTTAGTTGTGAATGTAGTGTAAATAGTTTTGTCTAATTCATTTAACCTACATTTTAGTTTTTTAATAGTCTCACATATCTTATAGATCTAGTCAATCTATTATGCAATGGAGCTATATAGTGTATAGGAACAAAGAAATCAAAAATAAAATAGTTAGTCCCATACAAATAGTTGTGGATCTTTTCAACAATTCATCCATTCAATAAATATTTGCTGAACTTTGGCTAACATGCATATATCAGATATAGTATATGTGTGTTCACCATTTGAAGGTATCAGGGCAGATGAATATGAATTGTTCTATGTCTTTAAGAAGCTCACTCTTGTAGGTGAAATCATTGTGGGGTAAAGTATTGAAATGTGGAAGAAATATGGATGCTACACTTAACTGGACTTTTGGTTTAACAGGGAAGCTTGATAAGTAATTGAATAACAAAACTGGAATATAAAATGCCATGAAAATACAGATAAAGTACTGAGAAACCATTGGGATGGAGAGAAAAATTACCAGTAATTTAACTGGATGGGATGAGGTTTGGTGACATAAAATACAATTTTTTCCAGTAGCAAATGTAATGCTCAGAAGACCTACTAACAATCAAACCAAATTAAAGATTCTTTTGTTTTGAGTATCATTGAAAGATTTTAGGTTAGTAGGCAACTCATATGTGCTTACATTTCAAGGCAACCAGTGATGTTGACACCGAAGCTTCCTACAGTAAATCAGAATGAAAAGTTATGACAAGAAAAGTGAAAATGTTATGTTAATTGTAAAGTTCGAGGATTCTTGTTCTTATATCAATTACGTATGTTGTAAGAGTTTTCATATGCAGATAATAATTTCTACACTCTCTATGGAACTCCCACTACTAATGGATGAGAGTTCTGGTTGTTACCCTTTTCAGCATTTGCTATCTCAGTATTTTTAATTTTAGCTTTCTGAAGCATTAGTGGGTTAATGTGATTTTAAATTACACTTCTTTGATGACCAAAGTTGTCAAGTAACTTTTCATGTGCTTATTGGTGACTTGCATATTTAATGATCTGTTTTTTCAAATTATTGTCCATTTTGGAGTTTTTTCTTTTTTTTAGTCATTAATTTATTTCTATATCCTAAATGATGGTCCTTTTTTATACACATATTGTGATATATTTTCTCCCAGAATGTGGCTTTCCTACTCATTTTCTAAAGAGTGAATTTAGATGAGCAAAAACGTTTAGTTTGCTGAAGTGTAAGTTATCTGTTTGTTCTTTAGGGTTACTACATTATGTATCTTAACGAAACTTTGCCAATCTCAAATTATTGAGATATTCTACTAAATTATTTTTCTTCTAGACATATTATAGCTTAGCTTTAAATTTAGGTTACATTTTACTTTTATGTGTGGTGTGAGCTAGGATCTTAGGTTAATTCATTCCATATGGACATTATGTTTTCATAAAATATTTATTGCAAAACCTTCCCTTTTCCTTTTGGGCTGCATCGGAACCTTTGTTAGATATCAAGTGGTCATGTAAATATAACTCTAGTTTTGTGTTCTCTATTTGGTTCTTTGATCTATTTTTCAATCCTTATGTCAATATTTCACTATCTTTATTAGTATAGATTTATAGTAATTCTTGATGTCAGGTAGTGCAAGTTGACCAATTGTGTTTCTTATTTTTTTTAAGATTATTTTGGAAATTTTGGGTTTTTTGAATTTCTGTACACATTTTAAGAACAATTTCAAAAGTTCTGCCAAAAAAAACCTGCTGGGGTTATGATTGGAATTGTGTTAATTTTGTAGATTGTTTTGGAGAGAAATTGCATTTTACAGCATTGAATCTTTCCAAAACATGAACATGGCATACATTTCCATTCATTTAGGTTTTCTTTAATTTCCCAATGTTGTGCAGTTTCCACTGTAGATGTCTTGCACAATTTTTGTTAATTTTTTTCATATGTAACATATTATTTGATTCTATTTAAATGTATGCACACTTTGAGTTGTGCCATTCACACAGATTAGCCAAAGGGACAGAAGCAAGCATAATGCAAGGAGAGATTTGGGAAACATCCCACTTCTGTTGGAATCCTGCTGCTAACTGAAGGAGACTGAGCTATTCTGTTGTATCATTCTCTGAGGAGTTTGCTATTTGGTTGATATTGTTCCTCTAAACATTCTTGGAATATACAACTACAAACCACACAAGACTTGTCCTCTTGGACTCTTCTAGAAAACCACTTCCCTGCCTACACTCTAAGAAGCAAAAGTAGACCTCCAAAGTTGCCTCTTTTCTTTGCTCAATTGGAGTTGGAGAAGCCCTCACTTTTTCAAAACTTCCCACTATTGTATAAGGATACATTTAGATGCCAAGGCTGGAGCAAGAGTTGATTATCTTTTTTGCCCCCAGATAGCTGGGTATACAAAAGCCATTCAAAAGCTGGCTTAGGTGTAGGGATACTTCAGTTGATGGACTCAGATATAGAGTATCTTCTCATATTTCTAAGGATTGGGACCAAACCATTCCTTCTCTAAATCCACATGCAACAAGAAATAGACCATTATCTGACAACATCTTCTATCTTTTGGTGCTGGATACTTCCTTGGTTCCCTTTAAAGTGTTCTTCAAACTCACCAACACTATGATCCCCTCATCCTTCCATTTTCCTTATTCTGCTCATCTCAAAGTTACTTATTCCTTTCTCGTGCAGCCCAGAGCCTTTGATTCTCTGTATCCACTCACCTTTTTCCAGTGTCCCCAGCATCCTCACTTTCTTTCTCTTGCTTGTACATCCACTCTGGTGTTCTGATATTTTCTCAGGTTCTTCTCCTGTACTGTGAAGGACTAATTTATATGAAATCTATGACCTCAGCTATGACCTTCAGTATCAATACAACTTTGAATTATTGCTTTTTTTGACCGAATTCTTTCTTTTATTCCCTCTCTCTCTCTCTCTGACTCTCTCTTTCCCTTATTTTCCAATTAATGGCTGAGATCATTTCTTTCTCATCTCTTTCTCCATAGCTCCACACCTGCACATTTAGGTGTCTTACGGTCATCCATTCCTGCTTCCTCTATAAACATCTTAGCCCAATTTTGCCCATACATCTTATCTTATACCTAAGATATATAATTATTATATCATTCTTGTTAATCTCAGAGAATGACATGATCACTTACCTAGTCTCCTAGTCTGGACCCCTCTGAACAAACATAGATCTCCACTATCCCCTCATAAATAATATCTAGTTATTTAACTAGTTCTTTAAATTAGAGTTCCACCATATCTCTTTCAACTCCCTTAGGTACAATATAGTGGATCTCTATTTCCTTTCTTGCCCCAGAAAGTAGAATAATCATTAATTACTATTGTTTATAACAGTAAAAAAATTAGCATGTAAAATTATTCTAATCTAAATATAAAATTAAACTATTATCGTTATTGTCTGAGTCTATAATAATGATTTTCTTATGGCACCTGAAAATACAATTGTGAAGGGAAAAAGATGTTGTGATATTTTAGTTTACAGATTTCTTTTTCCCCTTTTCATGTAGCTATTTTTATAAGTAAAAGATTTCTCTTTCTCTTCTATGAGACAGCATGTTTCAACAATCTCTGCCTTCTTGACAACATGTAATACCACTTCTGCTTTCAGTACCCTTAAGCAAAGTTATTATACATGTTGAGAAAACAGCAAGTTAGCATTTTTGATGTAATTCGTTGAGCTGATATATATTGTATTTTACTTACAAGCATTTTCTTTCTTGACATTTTATGCAGTCAGAAGCTGGAAAATAATACCTAAAATTATCACAGGAAATAAAATATCATTCCTGTGAATCTGCCTTGAGGTGGTGTGATGAACAATTTCCTTCTGACATGGATGTCACGCAATATTAGCAAAATGACCTAAAGTGACTTATTTTATTGTTTTATTAGAGTAATGTAAGATTAGCTAGACATTAAAAACAAGTATTCACAATTACACAGTTAACCATATCATCTTTTAAATATTCATTCTTTGATGGTTATGTATTAATGTTGACAGTGGCAAAAACTCTTCACTAATTTTACAAGACTATGTATTGTTGCTTTTTTCTTTTTGGACAGTTTCTCTGTCATTAAATTGAAATATAGTGTTGGTCATACTTTTAGTTAACATATTAAGGACTCTGTAATCCATTTTCCAATAAGAATAGCATTCTTACCCCTTAATAAGCAATTGGTAGTCTTTAAAAATTCTTTTAATCACTATACCATTTGATACTTATTTATTCCATACTATATATTGTACGTCAATTCACACATTTAAAATGTTAGGTTTAGCATACAAATTGTCATTTCTTTCTTCTTAGGCATCTACCCAATAAATAAAAGACACTAACTATGTAACTTGATGACTTGGGCATGGCTGTAAGATGATAAATGATGTTTCAGCTATAAGAAAATGAAAGAGAAATTAGTTTGCTCTCTAACTCAATTATAATAAGTTAGAATTTTAGAAGTTCAATGCTATAAAAACTTTTTAAAAAAGTGGTGAACAAGGAGAAAGGTAAAGCTATAACCATCTAAGTGCTTCAGTAAGTAGTCTAATTGGATAGTTTTCTTCTACATATAGAAGAATTATCTGCCCCTTTTCTTGTTAACAACAACTATTGTTTTTATAATAAATAAAATAAAAGTAGCATATGCTAATTATTATGAATATAGAAAATATAAAATCATAAGGAAAGGAATGCAGTATTACAAGATGATAAAATATTTAAGAAAGAAAGGAAAAAAGGAAGGAAAAAAGGAAGAAAGGAGAGAGAGAAAGAAAGAAAGAAAGAAAGAAAGAAAGAAAGAAAGAAAGAAAGAAAGAAAGAAAGAAAGAAAGAAAGAAAGAAAGAAAGAAAGAAAGAAAGAAAGAAAGAAAGAAAAAGAGAAAAAGAAAGGAAGGAAGGAAGAAAGGAAGGAAGGAAGGAGAAAAGGACATATAGAAGGTAAGCAAATGTAAAAAGCTTAACCAATTTTCCTGAATAGACTGAGATGCACCTCACAGCCCTTCTCCTTATGGCAGAGAGTGATATGTGGTCCAAGACTCACCCTCTCACTTGCCCTTCACGGGTGACAGCTGATTTATCTGATGCAGAGCTCACTCTATATTCCTAGTACAAAGGACCACACTCTTGTCAGAAAGAGGCATCCATTTAGGAAACTTGACTCATGAATCTTTCATTGCCTAAGAGTATAGGAGATCCCCAATCATGATATGTTAAACAACAAAAACTAAACAACAACAAAAAAGGGAAATACACAAAACCCTTTCTCATGGGATGAGAAGCCTATCTCCTTTTCTCCTTATTACTGCAATTTGCACATGAGCATTTTCTGTAGGTTTTCTTTTCTTTTTTTTCATTTTTTTGTTTTACCTCCAATGTGTTAAACTCTAGTGAAAATTGCATAAATTGAGTGTGATTTTTAGTAGAAATCCTTTTAGCTGGGTTTAAGTCTTGATTTATACTGTTAATTATATATATATATATATATACATTTTTTTTTTTCCTGAAATAGTGTCATTAAATGCTGAGTCAATAAGCTTATCTTTATGCAGTATTTCAAACTGTAGCTAAGCCTTTTAACCCTAAGGAAATAGATAAAATATTGGAGGATTTTGTCAGGAATGCTTGAAATAAATTTATAATGCATAACTTCAGTCTTTAGCTGTATCAAGCAAAAATATATTAAAGCTACTATTTTTCTGGATTCCATTTTATTATTTACTTTTTGTGGTAAAAGTTTTCCATTTAAGATTGTTAGTTAAAATATTCACAACTGTTAATTTCAGTTTTTAACCAAAATTACCGATTCTACCATACTAGTTTCCCATAAAGCATCACACATTGGGTTGCTTTAATAAACAGATGTTTATTTTCTCATCGTTCTGGAGGCTAGGAGTTCAAAATAAAGCTGTTTGCATGACCATCCTTCCTCCATCCTTGGAAGAATCCTTCCTTACCTTGTCCTTGTAGTTGGTAGTTACTGGCAATCGTTGACCTTTCTTGGCTTACAACTGCATCGCTCCAGTCTCTGCCTTTATTGTCACATGGCCTTCCTCCTTCTATGTTTCTGTGACTCTGGGTGTCCTTTCTTCTTCTTAGAAGGACACCAGTCATTGGATTTAGGACCCACCTAATACGATATGACCCCATTTTAATTCAAATAATTACATCTGGAAGGACCATCTTTCCAAACCTCAAAACCTTTCTGGGGTTCTATGTGGACATGAATTTGTTAGGAGAGGGGGCATTATTCAAGCCAATGTACCCACTATGTGTCAAATATGGAGATGACAACATTTAAAAAGTATATTTCCAACTTTATTTGGGATGTACGTTTTTGAGAAGAAGGAGAACCCCCGCCGAAGGACTTCTGTGGGACTTCTCATGTTCTCCAATGAAAAGGGACTCTGGAGGAGTCTGATGTGGATGGACCACGTGCGCACTGAGGCAGCTTTCCTCTTCCCAGAGGGTGCAGGCTTGGGCAAGTGTCCAGCCGCTGGTGTTCCCCAGTCAGTTAGCCTCTGTAAATAAGACCGATTTCTGCAGAAGTTTTTAAATTAACAGATAAAATCTATGAATTCTCCAGGAAAGCCATTCTAGCTAAAAGAGATATGCTTATTTTCAAACTAAACATTAATATTTTTTGGTAAATTGCAGTTCTGTTCTTCATATTCATTCCCTTGGGAGTAGCTTGTAGAACATGTATGTGATGAGTGCTAGGCAGGTATTTGTAGGTACTGAATTCCTTCAGCTACCGAGCCTGCTTTACTCATTTATATATTCACAAAATCCTTAAGATTTTCATACTTGGCAGGCGCTCCATATGTATCTATGATGAATACATGAACGGATGGATGAATTGTGACAGGTTACTGCTCTCTCCTCTTCTCCCACCACCGCTTACACTATTTTTTCTTTTTCTTTTGTTCAAATGGATAACACTCAATATAGCTCAAACTATTTATGCTATAGAACAATCCATGGGTTTATCCATTATACAATTTAATTATAATAAATATACAAATACGTACATGATATCATTTTTCAAATTTTTTATCACATTGTCTAACTATCAGGTGCAATTAACTATCTTTGGATGTGTGTGGTTTTAAATACTTAACCCAGTTATGACTGAAGACAGTGGAAAAAGAGTGCTCTCATGTGTGGATTTTTAATCTCTTCCCGAACCTACTGGTGTTCATCTAGACTTGTAAGTTAGATAGTCCATTAATAGGTAAAACAGCATAAATCTACATCCTCTTGCAGATACTTTTTACTAATGTTGGTTCACGATTTTATGCACTAAACTTTTCTTGAATCAGCTGTATATACGTATTCAGTTGTTGGACTCTGAGAGCTATTTTTGTGGAGAAAGGAGCAGAGAGCAGAGTCATGTCTTATCAGTTACCTCTGGGATGATCTGAAATCCACACAGTAATCATGCCATCACTGGTGTTTGGCAAAGGAGTAATGCTCTTGACCTTCAAATTCTTGGTATGAAATATGAGAAGTTTGTGCAGTCTGCCAATTCTCACTCGAGTTGGGTAGAGATACCCAGCTTAGTTGTTAAATATTCTGACTGTATAACAGGAAACACTTTTTTGTTCTTATTATATACTCATCCACCATAATGCACTTCCGCCTGCAAAGAACCCTAGAACTTCCCCATGGAAAGTGGGACACATCATTTGAAAATTTTAATATAATCAAATTCACGTAATATGATAACTTTTTACAAAAATAAACCAAATTTTATAAACATATTGACCTGTATATAGGAAAAAAATTGTATGTAGAAAAAATTCCATGACAATGTTACAATATGGTATCTTTTGCAAGTTCTTTAATTTACTACCCCAAGCCCAAAATCAGTTTAGATTCTTCACTAACTAAGCACCCAAAACCTAACTTTCTTTGTCCTGATTTGAGAAATAAAACATATATGCTGGTTATATACATTGATCAAAACAAAATATACTGGTTAAAATATAACATAAGAATGTACTTGATCAGGTTGATGACAAATAATGTGGAGATGTATTTTACTTTGTTATTTTTATCGTTGTGTCATTTTTACTTTAAACTGTAGGAAAAATGTCCAGAAAATATTATATGTAATACTATGAATGCCAAATAGGTGGGCTTGTTGGAAATTTCAACCATGTCTCACCACTATCTTATTCATCTTTATGTTCCAGAACCCGGAACAATGCCTGCTCAGAGTTGGTACTTAATAAATACCTGCTAGAGTGAAGTAATAAGTGGCTAGCTACATGAGCAATGATAAGTGTTGGCATATGTCAAAAGGGTGAAGATGCCAGAGATATTATGCAGGTAGTACTTGTATCTGTGGTTATCAGGGAAGAGTGATAACCTCTGTGTTATTTTCCATAGTGGGAAACTCACGAGGATGAGTTTGAGAACATGTTATTTTTTTCCCTTACAATAACTTAGAGGTAAGGGGACCTTACATGAAATTTCCGGGGGGTAATTGAAAATTCTGGACTAGATCTCAGAAAGTGGAGATATCCACAGATTTGGGAGTTACCCATGTAATCGATTAAAAAGAGAGAGGAGATACTTAGAGGTAAATGTATGGATAAAGTGGAGAGAGGTTGATATGTAGAAGAAATTTGTAACTTGACATTCAATTTGACATAAATGAGCCATGATACAGAGGCTAGAAAAAAGATCAAACTTAAGAGGATATTTTAAGGTCAGAGGTGGGGTCATGAAGATCAAATAGTACAAGAAGTTAAGGATGGCAGGAGCTGATGCTGTCATCATTACTCTTCTTCATTATAAGAGTGTATTGAATGGGCATAAAGAAGTAGAAGCATTTGTTGTCTACTACTTTGAACAGATAATTGGCAATGAATGGGAAATAAAATGAGGGGCTATAGCTGAAAATAATCTATTTTTAGTCCCTGGGCTTTAAAAACAAAAACAAAAGGGAGAATCGATGATAAAAAAAGGCCAAGAGGAAGTGGATGGAAAAAAGGTTTTATTTTATCCAAAACAGATTTCCCCAATATGTAAAATGAATTCAATGGAAGCCAAAGATAAATTGCCTTCCTGGTCTATGAAATCTTAAAAATCAAGATTTTCTGCCATAAATTTCTTTTATTGGGCAGATGGAAATATGTGCCCCATTGTTCAAACTCTTAACATAAAACTGTGTATTCAGAACATGTCAAGGAGAAAACCAATCATTGCTCTATTGCAAGCAAACGAGCTGTGAAGCTGATCCAGAAAAAAAAAAAAATCAGGTAAAGTGACAGAAAATATGAATGTATGAAAGATAAGAATGGTCAGAAATATAGGGGGTAATGGCTGATTCATACATTTCAGTTGCCTATTTAAAATACTAAAATTTAGGTTGGCCAAAGAGTTGTTTAATCTTTAAAGACCATTGCATTTTATTTCATCATTAAGAAAAATTCAGTTTTACTTCCAAATTGTGGGGAGCTTGATAATGGAGTGTTAAATTTGAATATTTCCGTCCGTCTCTCTTGTATCTCTCTCTCTCACTCTTTCTTGCTTTCTCTGTCTTTTCTTTGCTTTAAGATCAGTGAATCACTGGAAGGATATCACCCTATCTTTTTTAAAAAAATCAATTTATCTTCTTTAAAAAAAACTGTACATGATACTATTAGATAATTCAGATAATCTATATTAATAATCAGGATCCACACCTCCAAACACCACACGGATAATAGATGCAGGATTTGGGTTCAGTTTCTGCTCTTAGAAAAGTTAAAAAAAAAGAAAAAAAGGCGGTTCTATTTTTATTCTTTTAAGGAAACTCCATAATATTGTCCATAGTGGCTGTACAATTTACATTGCTACCAACAGTGCACAAGGGTTCCCTTTTCTCCACGCTCTTGCCAACACTTATCTCTTTTTTTGTGGGGTTTTTTGTTTGTTTGTTTGTTTTTTAATGGTAGACATTTCAACAAGTGTGAGGTGATATCTCATAGTAGTTTTGACTTACCTTTCCCTAACAATTAGTGATGTTGAGCACATTTTCATGTACCTGTTGGCCTCTGTATGTCTTCTTTGGAAAAGTGCCTCTTTAGTCCCTCTGCCAATTTTTTAATCAGATTTTTTTTCTTTTTTTGCTAAAGAGTTATATAAGTTCT